>NW_012267230.1:4577969-4596383 GCF_000151885.1 Dipodomys ordii
CTGGGTTCGATTCCTCAGCACCACATAAGCAAAAAGAAAAAAGCCGGAAGTGGCGCTGTGGCTCAAGTGGTAGAGTGCTAGCCTTGAGCTGAAGAGTTCAGAGTTCAGGCCCCACGACCAGACCCAAAAAACAAACAAACAAACAAACAAGAATTTGAAAAGAAGAAAAAAAAAGAGTTTCATTGCTTTTCCTGCCCAGGCTGGCTTTGAACTGTAATCCTCAGATCTCAGCCTCCTGAGTAGCTAGGATTACAGGCGTGAGCCCCTGGTGTCTGGCTTGGTTTAAGTTTTCAGGCAGGCCTGCCTTGGCTTCCCAAGCATTGGAATCACAAACATGGCTGCTGTGAGTCCTGTCCACCCGGCCTGGCCACTTCCCCCTCCCCCTTTTCCATTGCATCTCATCCCTGGTCCTGGATCCCTGTTAGCCAATCACATAATGAAAGAGGACTGGGATGCTTGGATTGGCAGAGGCCTGGCCTGAGCAACACCCAGCAAAAACTGGTGTGTGGTCATCAGAAGAAATGAAGTTCACATGGTAGGAGAAGGTTCAAAGAAAGAAAGAAAACAACAACGAAAAGCCTTTGTAAAGCAGGAAGCCCTGCTGGCTACTCTAACTGGCTGGACATTTTTATTCTTGGCTCAGCACTCCAAGCAGTTCAGCCATCAGACTTAAAGTTCCACCTGGCACTGTAGGAGATGCCTCAGGGATCGAGCAGCTTGGAGATGAATGCTTCCCTGGCTTCATTCCTTTACCCAGGGCAGACATTGTGAATCGATCACAGCACCCCCCCCTGCACCCCTTCCTCCAACACAGAGCCCAAGAGACATCCTGACAGGCACTACCAATTGAATAGAAAAAGGATGAAGCGTCAATCTGTGTTTTCTTTCGAATGATTCTAATTCCATCACCCGCCAGAGCAGGGACCAGGGTGGGTTGGAACAAGTTGTCAGAGGTGCTGTCTTCAGACTCTCCCTCACCCCTGTTGGTATGTCATTTGATGTCACATGCAGGAATGAGTTGGGAGCACAGGTTCTAGGTTGGGGGGGGGGAGGGAGAGGGGCCGGGGACAGCGCTCCCTCACTACTGCTAGAATAAAGTCCAAACTCCCCCGCTGAGGCCTTCAAGCCTGCCCATCCCTCACACCCCACCTTCCTCTCCTCTGTCTCCTACCCCCTCACCTTCTGTGGCTCAACACAGCCCCAGCTCAATCCTGTGTCAGAGCCTTTGCGTGATTTCCTGGAGGGTGTCGGGGACACAGGCCAGCAGCACAGGTGACATCTTCTCCAGCCTTGCGTGACAGACCACCCAGCAGAAAGGGTAGGAAGTGTCACAGAGCAACTGGACCGCCCACAGCCAATGCCTGACACCCCAGTGAGGGAGATGAGGCCCTGTGACTGGCCAGGCCTGGACCCTGGGCCCGCCCCACTCAGACAGAGGTGGAGAGAGGGTGCACTGGGAGGGAGGGGAAGGCCCCCGCCCCTCCCTTCCCCTCCCTGCATTGCATTCTGGGCCACACAGGAGAGACCCTGATGCCTGGCTCCCCATAGAAGGAGCGTAAGAGGTGAGATGTTTACAAACTTCTCACTCTTTTTTGTCTTTTGTTTTTATTTGTGCTATCCTGAGGCTTTAATTCGTGACCTGGATACTGTCTCCTAGCTTTTTTTTTTTCTCTCAAGACTGGTGCTCTACTGCTTGAGCCATACCTCCATCTCTATTTTTTGGTCCATCATGGGGCCTGAACTCTGGGCCTGGGCACTGTCCCTGAGCTCTTCAGTTCAAGGCTAGTGCTCTACCACTTTGAGCCACAGCGCCACTGCCGGTTTTCTGGTGGTAAATTGGAGTTAAGAGTGTCACGGACTTTCCTTCCCTGGCTGGCTTTGAACCGTGATCCTCAGATCTCAGCCTCCTGAATAGCTAGGATTACAGGCGTGAGCCACCGGCACTCAGCAACTTTATTTTTTTTTTTTTGAGTGGTTCATTGGAGATAAAGAGTCTCACGGATTTTCCTACCTGGCATGGCCTCGAACTATCATCCTCAGATCTCAGCCTCCTGATTTCTTCTTCATGATGCTCCTGCTCACAGGCACACTTGAGACCTGACGTTCTATAGACATCGTCTATGGTTCATACAGCCACTGAGATTTAAGATGACAACCCAAAGCCTCTCGGGTCTTCCTCTCGGCGACAGGGAATAGCCACAACTCGCTGCCAGTTCTAGACCATTCTCATGTAGCCCTGTATGGCAAGTTAGCAAAGTCTGCTGTGGCAGCAGAAGAGACATCCAGATTTGTTTTCTAGGTGCTGACCCTCACTGTGTAGTTGTTTTGGTTTTTTGGCTTGTGTGTGTGTGTGTGTGTGTGTGTGTGTGTGTGTGTGTCTTCCCTTGGACTTTAGCACAGCTGCCTGAAATGGCGATCCCGCCTGCACCTGAGCTGTCACCATGCCCGGCTGACTTAATTAAAGTGAGTGGAATTACCAAGTCATTATTTTCAAGGAAGAAAAAAGCTCCGCTGTCCCCTCCCGGGAGCCGCTGCGCCCGGCTGGTGTCCGTCCCCACTGCCCTCCTGCCTGGCTTCTCTTTCTTCTAGGATCTTCTCTGATATTGCGAAAGGGAAGTGAGATATTTTTTGTTTCTTTGCTGAGATACAGAAAAAAAAAAAAAGCAGAGCAGCCCGCGGGAGCATGGGCCTCGGCCACTCACGCCGCGCCATGCCGAGATGCTGCTGTTCATCCCGGGCACGCGCCCGTCACCCTCGCAGCCGGCCGCCCGCGGGGGCCGCGTGATCCACTGAAAGGCCCCGGGGGGAGCTGTAATTAAATCCCAGAAGATTGCCAGTGCTCCCGCTGGTGAGAGAGAAAACAGCCAGGCACAGCAGGCCTGTCCAGACAGAGACAGCCCGGTATGGACAGAGGCAGCTCGGGCTACAAGCAACACGCAGAGACGGGGCGATGTTTAATCAGGAGGAATGACAGGGGAGGGAGGGGGTCAGAAGGGAGCAGGTGGTTTCTGTCCAGACCCAGGCTGAGAAGAGCTAGAAATGTTTATACTCTAGCAGATGGAGAGTAAAAAAGCCCACGTCCCTGGTCAGGCTGAAATTCTACAACCCCTCCATCTACATGGTAAACACGTAGGCCTGTACCCAGAGCCGCATGCAGATGCGGGTTCAAAGCCCACATCCGACCTTCCTGCTGCACTGCAGGGTGAGCTGATATTAACACACAAGATGCCTGTGTCCCTCTTACCCAGCTTCAGTCTTCATGCCTCCTCCTAGGTTCCCCCTCACACCCGCCTGCCCTAATCTAGGGCTTGGTTCAGCACCATGGTCAGCGCATCAGAATAGATCATGGATGCATGGTGAATGGGTAGGTGGATGAATGGATGGATGGTGGATGATGGATGAATGAGTAGATGGAGGATGGATGGATGGATGGTGGATAACATCAAGATGGAGAGATGATGGATAAATGGATAAATGGATGGATGGTGGATGAATGAGTAGATGGAGGATGGATGGATGGTGGATGACATCAGGATGGATAGATGATGGATAAATGGATGGATGGTGGATGGGTAGATAGGTTGATGGACAGATGGATGGATGGATAGTGGATGGGTGGACAGTTGGAGGAGGGATGGATGGTGGATGGACAGAAGGATGGATCTGATGGATGGGTAGACAACTGGATGGCTGATGGATAAGTGGATGGATTGATAAGTGGATGACTGGATGGACAGATGGATGGATAATGGGTGGACTGACAGATGGGCGGATGATGGATGGATGAACAGACAAACAAACCATGGTGCGCATGCACCATGGAACATTCGTTGGCCTTCGGAGGAGAATTCTATTCTGACATGTGCTGCAGCTTTGAAGACATTACGGTGCGTGCCATCGACAAGACACAAAGGGCCATGTACGGATGGCTCCGCTGTGGTGAGGACCCTTCTACCATCAAGTTCACAGACACTGGGCAGGGTTGGAGGGAGTGCAGGGGGGAGAGGGCCTCGGGAGGTGGGAAGCAGGGCCACTGATTTGCAGTGTGGGGCACACGATGCGTGAGCAGGAGGCAGCGTGGAAGGACGCTGGGCTCTGTGCTCACAGCCCGCCAACATGCTAACTTGTACAGGAGCGTTAGCTTGCTACAATTAAAAGTGAAGAACTCCTGTTGACGGATGTCGGAGACAGACACAGCGTGGGAGAATTCAGCAAGCCACAGAGGCTGACCAAGGATGAGAGGAAATTACAAACCTCCTATAAATCAATAAGAGAAACTAAACGACAGATAATCTAATGGAAACAGCCAAGAGATACAAACAAGCGTTCTGTGCAAGCCGGCCTCCAACTCGCAGGAACGCAGAAGGAAGCGCTCGCTCATTGCTAACCGGGAGAAGATAATTGAAAACCACCATGAGATGCTATCCCTCACCCGCCAGATTGGCTCCATTGATAAATCTCACCGTGGCAAGTGTTGTCCCGGGAGAGATGGGAATTCATACCCTATTCAAAGAGGTACAAATGGGCAGGGTCACCAGGGACCAGGGGTCACACCTGTCATCCTAGCTACTCAGAAAGCTGAGATCTGAAGATTGAAGTTCGAAGCTAGCCTGGGCAGGAGAGCCCATGAGACTCCAATTAACCAGCAAAAAAAAAAAAAAAAGCCAGAACTGGAGCTGTGGCTCAATTCCAGTTCTCTGGGGGTTCATTGAAGATAGAAGTCTCGCGGACATTTCTGCCCAGGCTGGCTTTGAACCATGATCCTCAGATCTCAGCCTCCTGAGTAGCTAGGATTACAGGCGTGAGCCTCCAGGGCCCGGCTTATTGTCTGCTTTGAACCCTGCCTCTGTATTCCTGATCCCCTCATACCGTTTCTCAGAGTGGACCCTGCCCAACCCCCCCACAAGTCACATCCCCACCCGTGGCACCGCTGTTTCTCATCGAGAAACGTGGCAGCCCCACGGAGCCACTGAGGATGTACAAATCTTGCCTGTGTATGCTCGGCCGCGCCTGCTCGCCACGCAAGAGCTGCACCCCTGCTCTTGCGCACCAAAGCCAGTCACAGGCGGGGGTTAGATGACGTTTGTCGAGAGAGTGAGGATGGCTAATTACCTGGAAAGATAATCTTGAATAATTGGAATTAGAGCCACTAAAGCAATTATTAGACGTCGTGATCTCTGGGAGCCATCTTCCGCTGGGCTTAGGAGCTTAATAAGAGCATATAATTAGAAGAGCTCAGAATGTCTGAGAAAAGGTGGGGGGCGGGGATTTGGGGGGACACAGAATCGGTACCCCAGAGTCACTGAGGCCTGGGGTGACTGGGAGACAGGGGGGGTGCAGAAGGGGTGAGTGAACTGCAGCTGGGGGAGCTTGAACCAGCTTTGCCTTCACTTTGCTGTGTGACCTGGAGTAAAACGCCCAATGCCTCTGAACTTACCCTTCCCTCCCATCCTTCAGTCACTCAGCAAACGCCCAGCACTGAGGTGGTTCATCCCCTCCCTGTATTTGAGGATGGCCAAGACTCCAAGGGGCAGCACGTGTCGGTCAGGAGGAAGGCCGGTGCCTGGGGCTCACATCGGGGACTACAGGAGTAAGTAGGAGAGTCGGATAAGAGCGAGATGGCGGCCAGCTAGGAATGCACGCCGCGGCCTCCTGCAGGCCTGGAAGCCCTGGGAGGGCTTGAAGCCGAGGCTTTGCTGTCACCAGGTTTTTTCCTTTCAGAACGAGAATTTAGAATTCAGTGTGGGAACGAGCGCGCCTTCCCTTTTTAATGAACTGTAACACACAGACAGAAAAAGTGCATAAATTGGGTTTCATATTTCATCGCTGATCAGGGCCCGGTTGGCAGCAGGAGCCGGGGCGGCCGCTGGTCCCTCTCGGCTCCCCTACCTCGGGGGGCCACCGGCACCCCGGCTCTGGTGCCACGGATTCCCACAGGCAAGGCGTGAGCCCGGTGTGTGGCCTATGCCACAGAGACAGCAGACCACGAGGGGGAGGGGAAGATCTGGGCCTCCACCCCACGCAGCTGAGGGTCCAGGGCCTGGGGGTCTCTGGGAGGAAGCGCCCCTCGGGCAGCCAGAGACAGGACTTGAGGTCAGGAGAGACACAGAGGCCCAGGAAGTCCACAATGGCCCTGAACACGGAGGCTGAGCCAAACCACGCTGTCCGCTCTCCTTCTACACCCTCCATGACCGGCCAAGGGAGGAAGGAGAAAGGCATCGATTCAGTGGGCATGGTGGCACCCGCCTGTAATCCCAGCTACTTGGGAAGCGGAGAGCTGGAGGAGCACAGTCTAAGGATGGACTTGGCTCAAAGCATGAGATCCTAGCTGGAAAAAAATTAATAATAACTGAAGCACAAAAAGGGCCAGGGAGGCAGTTCATGCGGTAGAGGGCTAGCCTAGCAGGGGTGATGGCCTTAGTTCAAACTCTAATACCACCAGAGAGAGAGAGAGAGGGTGTGCAAGCACGCATGCGCCTCTGGCTTCTGCTGGTCCCCCTCTCTTACGGCTAAGGCAGGCCACATGGTGAGATCTGAGGAAGGACCTACAACCATTGCCCTTCCTGCTAAGCTCATTCTCTACCCAGCTGCCTGGGACACAGACGCAATGGCTGGCACTCCAGCGACTGCCGTAGACCATGAAGATGAAGATCACGGGGATTGGGGAGGGGGGTGTGCGGGGAACACACCATGGAGCAGCAGGAATCTGTGCTAGGAAGCCACCCTGAATTACCTGCGTTCAGACTTCAATGAAGACAACAGACACATTACCCGCAAGTTGCTATTTATTCTTTGCAGCCCAGCGTGATCCTAAATTGCCATTGCCACCACTCAAGTGGTCAGATCCCCCAAGTGGCTGCCTAGGACCGGCCCAGGCCCAGGGATGAACCGAGCCCAGCAGGGAGACCCCCATGGACGACAGCAGCCATTCAGACTGGACAGGAGACTGGACAGCTGGCCATGGTCCCCCCCCGGGGGGGGTCACAGCCCCAGCCAGGGGCACAGAACCCTCCCAGGGCCCAGGCATGGGGTAGCCTGGACATGAGGAGAAGGTGAGGTTCTGGGGCTGCCTCCACATCAGGGGGAGGGAGACGCCACCCCTTTCCTCCCTCTCCACTCCCCGCTTCGCTGTACCCTGGAGAGACACCAACCCGACACCTGGCTGCTGGCCCACAGCCCGGACACCACGCCAGATGGGTGAAGGTCGCACTCACCTTTCTCGGACGCCGGGGCCAGGTCGATGAAGCTGCGGCAGGTCTCACCTTGGAACAGAAAAAGAGGGAGTTTCAGAAGGAGCGACCGACAGACTGCAAGCACGCATGCGCCTTTGGCCTGTTCCCTGCAGACATCCCCCCCCGCCCCCGCCAGGACCCCTGCAGCAGGACCCCAAGGCCAGCCCCGGGGTGGGGGGGTGCCAGGGAGGCTGCCCACTTGCTCCTTTACAAGAAGCCTCTCCGCCCCTCCCACCACACCCACTCTCAGTGCGTTGATAGATTTAATTACAGAGGTTTATTCCGGGGCACCTGGGTGAATGGAGGGGAGGGGTCCTGGAGCTCACCCCAGTTAGGGATCCTCCACCCAGGAAATTCAGGCCCTGCACACAGACACTTAGCGAATGTATTGGATCTAACTACCAGTATAAAGTGTTTGGGTCTTGGTTCCCAGCTGGGAGCAAGATTCTTTTCTTTTCTTTTCTTTCTGTTCTTTTGGTGCCAGTCAGTCCTGGGGCCTGAACTCAGGGCCAGGACACTGGTCCTGAACACGTCTTTGCTCAAGACTCTGGCACTCGATCAATGGGAGCCACGCCTCCACTTCTTGGCTTTTTAAATTGTTTTTTTTTTTTTTTAAACTGGGGTTAATTGAGAGAAGAGTCTCAGACTTCCTCCCACAGCTGGCTTTCAGCCTTGATCTTCAGATCTCCTCCTGAGTAGTGAGGCTGACAGGAGTGAGTAATTGGTGCCTGGCTGGGAAGAAAAGTCTTGCTGAGCCCCAAGTCTCACCTTCCCATGGGGAAAGAGCTGTTTGGTCATCCATGGGGGTCACGCTGCTCCCCTTCACCCTGCAGGGCCTTCCCCCGGAGGCCTCTAAACCTCCCCTCGGGGTTCAGGGCCTCTCTGGGGACCACCCTCCCTGGAAGGGCTCTGGGCTACCTCCTGTTCGCTTGCGAGTCCCAAAAGGTCAAACCGAGTCCATCTCGGGTGTACAGTGGAATCACTCTCCGGACCAGCCAGAAGCATGGTGCAGGTACCTGGCTTAGCAGCCATCGAGCCCTGAGTTCAAATCTTAGTACTGAAGAAAAAAAAAAATCACTCTTACTATCTGGGAATGGGTGGCTCACACCTGTAATCCTAGCTACTCGGGAGGCTGAGATCTGAGGGTTCAAAGCCAGCCTGTGTAACAAAGTCCAAGAGACACTTGTCTCCAATTAACCACCCAAATGCCAGAAGTAGAGCTGTGGCTCAAGCGGTAGAATGGTACCAGTGCAGAAGAAAGAGAGGAAGGAAGAAAAGAGAGAGAGAGAGAGAGAGAGGAAGGAAGGAAGGAAGGAAGGAAGGAAGGAAGGAAGGAAGGAAGGAAGGAAGGAAGGGGGAAAATGGGAGGGAGGGAAGGAGGGAGAGAGGGAAGGAGGGAGGGAAGGAAAGAAGGAGCAAAGGAAAGAAGAATCTCATTCCCAGGTAGGGTTCCCACACTCCCCATAGAGAGAAGAACGAAGGAGAGATGCTAGGTTCTCCCAGACATTCTGGAAACTTCACAAGACGCTCAGGCTGGAAGCAGTCCCGGTTGGGTAGAGGCTGGGGTTCGCACCGTCCAGCCAGTGCCCTGGGATCTGGAGCAGTGGCGATTGGAGAAATGCATGCTGGGAGAGGGGAGAGTGTGTGCCCCCCCCTCCAGAAGCTCCTCAGCACCCCCCACCCGCACCGTGGGCCCGGCCTCCACTCACAGCCACAAGGTCACGGGCTACAAGGAGCGCGGCTTCCTGGCCTGCAGGGCGCGCGCGGCCCCGGGGCTGGTGTCTGTGTGGATGGATCTGAGCCGACGCAGATGCCATCTGGGCCGGCCAGGGCCTGACAAGAAGCAGATGGCGGCATCCCAGGGGCGCACGGGTGGCTCTTTATAGACGTGTAGACGGGACCAGGATGGGCAGCCACCAGGGCCATATCACACCGGCCTGTGGGGCCAGGGCAGGGACAGGAGGCTGCCAGTCTTGCCTGGGCATCTGTTCACCTGATTATTGGGGGAATCCTCTAATAGTTGCGAGAACGTCTTCGCCATGGGCTGTGGTTACAGGTAACTATGTGGGGGCTGGAGCCTTAGCTACAGAGTCACAGCACAGACCAGCAGCTTGCTTCCCCACCCCCCCACACACACACCAGCCCCCTCTAAAAACTGTCCTAGGGCCAGTGGCTCACACCTGTAATCCCAGCAACTCAGGAGGCTGAGAGTTGAGGATCACAGATCGAAGGCAGCCCAGGAGAGAAAGTCCATGAGACGCCTCTCTCCAGTGAACCACCACCACGAAAGCCAGAAGTGGAGCTGTGGCTCAATGGGGCAGAGCGCCAGCCTTGAGTGAAAAAGCCCAGCAGGAGCTCAAGGCCATGAGTTCAAGCCTCAGTACTGGTACAAAAATGCAAACATACAGCAATGAAAGCCAAGCACAGTAATACAAGTGTATGAATACAGCCTTTCTGTCTTGTATCTGAGAGATAGCTCCACCCCTGCCCCCCCCCCCAGGCACTGAGCCGGGACGGCAGGAATGAGGGACCGATCTCATCTTGGGTGAGAAACACAGGCGACCGTATTTCATGAGGCCACTCAGCACGGCGCACAATTTAAAACTTCGGTGTCAAGTGGTTTATTTCTGGAACCTTCGGTGTTGTGTGTTTGATCACCACGGCGGACCATGGCCCCGAGGGTGATTGAAATGGGAAAGAGTTCTGAGAACGCCCCCCCTTTCCCCAACCCGGGATCCTCGCCCACACCCCAGGAGAGAGACACACACAACCCTTCTTCCAAGACCGGGGCGTGCTTCTGTCGCTTCGGCCTGAGTGGGTAGAGGGGACCTGGCGCAGCCGCAGGCACCACGGAGGAAGGTGACCCGTGGCAGAGGCCAGGAGCTGGCAGGGGACGTGGGGGACGCTGTGTATTGGCCACGCTGCTCCTGGCACAGACACCGAGGTGCTCGGGGCTTTGTTGGCAGAGGAGCCCGGACGGAGAGAGGAAGCAACACGGGGTGCCACAGCATCATTGGCTGAGCCCCATATCCGGGGTCTGAGGAGCGTGACTTAGTTCCACGCCGCAGCAGATGGTGATGCCGAGGCTGGGGAAGGAGGCTGGGGAGGGAGGGAGGCAGGAGACGGAGGACAGAGGGGGGTTTTCAAAAGCCAGGCAGAGTCTGACGACCTTGGCTCAGACCCCGGCTCAGCCTCTCTAAGTACTTCACAACTTACCCAGGGCTGAATTTGCCAACCTTCACAGCTGCGCTCCCATCCTACAGATGGAGAAACGGAGGCCCGGGAGCATCCAGTCACTCACACAGCTAAGTGGCAGAGGTAGGGTCCAAACCAAAATGGTGGGCACGGATCTTTATTCAGATCACTCCTCTGTTCGGCACTTAGCAGAGTTAGCATGCTGAAAAGAGCAACAAAAGCACCCTCTCTGCCAGACATAGTAGTTCACATCTGTAATCCCAGCCCATGAGGAAATAGCAGTCCAGAAGATCTCTTATTTGAAGACAGTCTGGGGTGGGAGAGGAGGAAGATAACAAGAACTTCATCTCAAATAGACTAGGCCCAGTGGGATGGTGCATACCTGTCATCCAGCTACGTGGGAGGCTTAAACTTGGAGGTTCCCCGTTTGAGGCCAATGCCAGGCAAATAGATGAAAAATAACAGAAGCCAAATGGTCCGGTGGTGTGGCCCAAGGAGCAGAGCACCTGCCTAGCAAGCTTGCGGCCCTGAGTTCAAACCCCAATACTGCCAAGATAAAAAGTCACAAAGAAGAGTCCCCCCCCCCCAGTTGGGAGCAGGGGACACTGGGAACTAGCCGGGAGGGCAGAGATGACCTAGGCCTACAAACGCGGCTGACGAGCAATGACTCCCAACTGCTTGGCAGGGGAGAAGGTTCGCACGCCTTCTCTGGCTGGGCTGGAGGAGGGCAGAGCAGAGACAAGGCAATGCCAGCCCATCTCCTGTGAAGATCTGCTCGCAGCCCGGGCTGGCGGAGTCTTGGCAAGCTGGTCTCCGGAATTCTCCAGAGGCCTCTGCCAGTTCAACTGACAGAGCGGCAGATGGCCCGCACTTATCTGCTGATGATATTTTGATTTATTTATCTCCTACAGATGGTCCAAGGCCTTGGTTTCTGGCAGCAGGCTCGGCGTGCGGGTCAGCTTTCTGGGGATGATGGCTTCTACAAGTGGATGAAGAATTGATGACGTGAAGATCCCGCCCGGCAGAGTGACCGGTGCTGCCTCCACCGACCCCACGGATTGATACACCCGTGGGTAAATCGAAGCGATGGATTTGTTCCACAGGATTTCAAAGCAGAAGAGGGCCAAAAGCCTGAGATGACCGTCCGCAGGAGTTACACGGAAAGAGCTTTGAATTCACACGGTCCTGAGTTCGAGTCCCAGCGGTGCCACTTACGAGCCCTGTAGCTCAGACGGGAATCGGGTTGGCTGAGTGCTAGAAAGTGGCTTGCCTGAGCCAGAGTCACATCTCCCAGGATGCCCTGGGTCCAGGAGGAGTCGCGTGATTAGCTCTTGCTCGTGTGAGTGGCGTGTGGCACTTCCTGGGGAGAGCTCTTAGGGAAAGGAAAGGTCCCTGCCTTCTCTTTTATCTTCTTCCTGGGTGCAAAGCTCCAAGGCCCTGGGCAACGGCCGAGCCACGCTCACCCCAAATCACTGGTCCCCAAACCTCTCCGTGGGGGAGAATGGCCACCTGCCACGGACGCACTGTGAGTGCCGTCATCGGGACTGTTTGTTACAGCAGCAGACACTGGCTTATACATGTAGAGGCAAGCTGGAGTGGCGGGACCCGGGGAAGGATTTGCGTGTGAAGGGCTGAGTACCCGATACGGGCCTTCGCCACCATCACGATCAGCATCTTTTCAGGGACTCTTGATGAATAAAGGATAGCGTGCTTTGGTTTTGGTTTTGAATATGACCCATATGTTGGGTAAAGCCAAGGCAATCTTGCGCCTTGATCCTGTAATTCTATTTTGTCTCTGCCTTTGATTCTCATAACTCCTCCCTGGCCTGTCCCACCTCACCCCCCAAATACGTGATTTGAAGACGTTAAGAAGAGAGAGGAACTCCAGGTGCCATGTGGGTGCTCTACCGCTTGAGCCACACCACCAGTCACTCCTTTGGCCTTCAGTTCTTTTTTCAGATAGGATCTTATATATACTGGCCTGCGCTCAGCCTCAAACTGTGATCTTCCTACCAGTGCCTCGGGTTACAGCTGGGATGATAGGCAGGCACCACCATCCCTGGCTTAGCTGAGAGGGGGTGGTTGTTCTGAGATGTAATATCAACCAAAAGTGGGGACCCACAGCCCTAGTCTGGAAGACTCAAAGGGGGACGAAGGCAGGTTCCCCATCCACGAGCCTGTAACAGCTGCATGGTTGTGACACTCCTGTGTGTCCGGCACTGTGGAAATGACAGTGTGGATTCTCATCTTAGAGATGAAGACTTGGAGGCCCAGGAAAGGTGAGGCCCTCAAATAGGATGTGGTGGATCCGGGCACCCCACACTCTCATCAAGTTGGGAGAGATGGAACTTGTCAGAAGGATTTGGTGCATTGCGTTCAATGCCAGGGTCCCAAAGGCAGGAGCAGCACAGAGTCTGCCAAAACCGAAGAGCCTCCTCCCCCAAACTCCCAGACCCTGCTGTGGGGACATCGGGACCTACCAGCCATGAAAGGATTTGAGCAAAGCGTGGGCTTGGGGCCACTGGCTCACCTTTGTCAACCTAGCAACTCAGTTACCAATTCCTCCAAACCCAGCAAAAAAAATGTCTGTGAAACTGTTATCTCTCGGACTTTTGACTCAACCAGCAAAAAGCCAGGCGTGGCTCAAGTAGTAGAGTGCTGGCTGTGAGCAAGAAAGACAAGCAAAAGCCTAAGGAGTGGAGTTTGAGTAGGGGAGGAGGGAGGGAGGGAGGAAGGAGACGAAGGAGGAGCAGGAGGAGGAGGAGGAAGAAGAGGAGGGAAGGAGGAGGAGGAGGAGGAAACAACTTGGAATTCCACGTGGAAATGTCAACAAGATATTCAGGGCTACCTGCCCTACCGTTTCCTAGGGTTCCTGAGGGCCATGGTATTAAATCATACCGAGTGATTGTCCCCCCAAATTCCCTCCCAACCCTCAGATTCTCCTAGGAGGAAATTCCAATTTTATGCTCATTTGATCTTGATGTCTCTCAACTACTGATTGCCTGCTTTAAAAAAGGAAAGAGAAGGCTGGCCACCAGTGGCTCACGCCTTCCATCCTAGCTCCTCAGGAGGCTGCGATCTGAGGATCGTGGTTCAAAGCCAGCCCAGGCAGCAAACTCTACGAGACTCTTATCTCCAATGAACCACCAGAAAACCAGAAATGGGGCCGTGGCTCAAAGGGGTAGAGCACCAGCTTTGAGTAAAAGAGCCTAGGGACAGCACCTGAGCCCCAGGTTCAAGCCCCACAACTGACAAAAAAAAAAGAAGGGAAGGGGGCAAACACAGGGGTGGGGGTGTCAGGGTATAGAGTGGGGTGCGAGGAGGAGAAATAATACAAGAAGAAGGGCCGCTTGTCTAGCCAACGTCTGATTAGGATTGTTTTCATCTGGTGCTTACACACGCACGCATGCATGCACGTGTGTGTGTGTGTGTGTGTGTGTGTGTGTGTAATTTCAATTTCAGGCACAGCATATTCGTTTTCTGTTTGTAATTGTGATCTAAGGCTTTTCTATTCGTTTATGGAAGGAAAATATGAGCCAATACAGAACAAGACAGTCGCCACCCCAGAGGGAACTGAATTTCCAGAAGTTCTGTAGGACGGACCAAGCCTGAGACACACAGAGATAGAAGAATCCTGCATGGCTGTCTCGCTCTGAGCCAAGAGCTCATGGCCACACAGCAGGCCAGGCCACACCACGCCACGCCACGCCTCACCCACCCCCTGCAAGACCCTTCTCCTCCTGGTCTGTAGGAATGACATTGTTGGTTTGTGCAGGGCGCAGCCTGTGCGAATGTCCCCAGCAGCCATGGATATTTTTAGAGTAACAAATAACCCAAACACAGGAGGGAAAGAGAGTTAATCCTCTGGCCAGCCGCCCCGTGGTGGGCGGCCAACGTTCTCCTCATTGGGAATGATGTTATTTGCTAATCTTCCGACAGTATCCCCAAGACTTGCGGCGGGGGGGCAGCAAACAGCCCAGGCAAGCAGGGGTCCCCCAACTCCTCCTCAACAGAGGGAGAGGCTCGGGGCCTGGCGGAGCCCAGTGAGGCTGCGGGAAGGTGAGCGGCAAGTTCAAGTTCAAAAGCAGCAGATCTCGGACACCAGAGCACGCGAAGGTGCAGTCCCTGGGCGCTGTCCTTGTACAAAGCCGGCTCCAACAACACATCCCATGGGAGGAGATCAGAGAGCGCAGAGAGCAAAGACCACAGAGGGTGAGGTCTCTTCAGACACGCCACCACACGGGGACATGGGGACAGTCATGTAAACATGGAGAACCAGGAGCTCAGAGCCCACAGGGTCAACTCAGAGGGGCTGACCCCGTCTCAATTAGAGAATGCAACAGCCAGGAGGGACGGCTCACCCCTAGCATCCCAGCGACTCGGGAGGCTGAGATCTGAGCATCCAGGTTCAAAGCCAGCCTGGGCCAGGAAAGTCCAGGAGACTCTTTATCGCCAAGGAACTACCAGAAAGCCAAAAGTGGAGCTGTGGCTAAAGTAGGAGAGTGCTAGAGCCTAAGGACAATATTCTGAGTTCAAGTCCTAATACCAACACCACACACACACACACACACACACATACACACACAAATCTGCTCACACTCACCCACCACCCCTGCCCTGTCTCCCACATACAGACTCCCAGCCTCCACCTCTGCCCTGGCCTCCTTGCCCTCCCTGCCACAGGGGCCCTGGTTGAACCCAGGCCCGAATTCAGTCCAGCAGCCTTCACTTGTCCCAAGAGGCTTGCATTCACATCCAGGGTCGCTGGGTCCCACATTTGCAGGCTCCAGGGGTTCCTCTGGCCCGTGGACCCAGCAGTGCGAGGTCAACAGCACCCCAGGAGCCCCAGACGCCGCCCCTCACCCAGGAGGAGACGGAAACTCGGTTGGTGGAGGACTCACCCGTTAAACACCAACCAGGAGGTCTCTCCCCCCACTCACAATCCTCACACGGAATGCCGCCATCGCCCGCCCAAGTTCTAGAGAAAGTCCAAGCGACGCGCCCCGACCGTCCACCCGGCACACGCTCTGATTCTCCACGACGTGCACACTTCATGGGCTTCTCGCTGCTGCTGTAATAAGACACCATGCTCACCGTGACTTAGGGCAGGCTTGGCACGTGTAAAGGTCCTGTTTCGCTTCTCCCAATCTGTGTGTGTGTGTGTGTGTGTGTGTGTGTGTGTGTGTGTGTGATTTATCTGTCTTAAAGGGTGAACAAATGCAGCAGTGGTCCTCACTGGACACTATGTTGAAAATGAACGGTACAACTTGTGGGTGGGGACGGGAGAGGAAAATCTGGGAGAGAGCAAGGGAAGGGGTGACATTGTCCGAAACGAAATGTACTCTTTACCCGATTTATGTAACTGCACTTTTATAATAACAATTAAAAATATGTATGTATACATACATATCTGCCTATATATGAATCAGTATATGTCTATCTCTGACTGTCTGTCTGTCTCTCTTTCTCGCTGCATATTCATGGAAGACTCTACTCCAGACTCACATGATTAGGTTGAGTTGATTATATAATTATGATAACCCCAGATTATCTCATCTCAAAACCCATAGGGCAATCCTATCTTTAAAAAAATTAACTCGCCTTGAGCCGAAGAGCTCAGGGACAGTGCCCAGGCCCAGAGTTCAAGCCCCACAACCGACAGAATAAAAAAAACACACCCCTCTTGCCCAACTTTGCCCACCACCACCACCAAAGCCTCGGGACCTGAAATGTTCTTCCTCATCCAATTCCTACTCCTTCCTGGCCTAAGATGGGAGCTCGGGACACACCTGCTGAGCAGACCAGCACGCCTCCCATCCAGTGTTCACCAAATCTCCCCTGGGTGCCAGGCCCTTGGCTGGGCTCTGACGTGCTCGGCTCTCTAATCTCTTTCCCAAGACGATCAGGTACAGACCACTGGGTGGTGAGACTGGCTGTGGTAACAAACACCACAGGCCTCACGGGGTCCCGGATGAACCCTCATCCACCCTGCAAAGTGGAGACCGCTGTGCACTTACCCACCTCCAATAGGAAGTAAAGCCCAGCCAGCCCTCTACACTCACCCCATTGGCCAGCCCGGTCACATGACCAACCTAGCTGCAAAGGAGGCGGGAAAGGCACGGGGCAGGGGGCGGGGAGAGCTGTACAGAAGAGCTCCTGACTACTGAGATCAAGGCAGTAATTAATTACAATCTCCCTCATTTTACAGTTTGAAGAAATGCGGATCCTGAGAAACAGAGGCTTTGCCTGAGGGTGTGTGTGGGTGTGCCACACACATTGACTTGCACACGCCTTGTGCCTATGCAAACCAGGCTCCTCACAGAGCAAAGTGCGGGACCTGGCTGTGTGACAGCTGGGACCCTGTGCTGGGACAAGTGATGACCCCTGCACAAGTCCACCGGGAGTTAACCTCAAGTCTCGCCATGTCAGCCCGTCGGTATATTCATAAACATCCCAAGGATGACAGAAGGCAGATGTCGGGTTGCTAATTCTCCTCTCCAAAACTATTGCAAGAGGGGAAACTAAATCTACTTGTTCTTTTTCTTTTTCTTTTTTTTTTAAAGCAAGTCATCAGATGAAGCTTGAACAAAAACCAATAACTTTCAAGACCAGCAGCTCCCAAAGCTTCCCATGGCCGCTCTTGGAGTGTCATTTCTGGGGTTTATTTCACAGTTGTTTACTGTCGGGAAAGAAATATTGCTTCTACCAGCCTTCATGCTTCCCTCCTCCCTGTAGCCTTTCCCCCCCCCCCATGATGGGTCCCTTTTGCCCTTTTGCTTTGTCATGCAAGATAAAAATACCCTCACTGTCTCCCCTCCAGTGGTCCTGCCCATCATCCATGCCCTCCCCCCTCCCCCCCCCCCCCCCCCCACTCCATCCCCCACCCCTCCCCCATCTCAGCAGAGGTAGTGCCGTTGCTGGTGCATTCTCCATTCTCCAGGGCTGGTTTTTCAGGCTCATCCGGGGTTTTCTGTTTCTCCATCCTCAGTGGGCCACCAGCAAGTTAGCAAGGAAGATGGAGTTTTCAGAACTCTTGATTCCTCACAGCCCGGTGCTTTCTCTTCTAACCAGAGAAGAGCTTGGGACTCTGGGCTTCCTTTGTGTCACCCTTGCTACACACACACACACACACACACACACACACACACACACACACACACCGTCAGCATACAGCTAAGTCCATTTCAGCATGGCTTTTCCAAGAAGGAGAAGGAGGCATGATGAACGCCAGCCCGGGTTTTTCCTCCCCAGGGCAGGTTTTTTTCCTCCTCACCCCCCGTGACGTCAGCCTGCCCGCGTGTGAGCATGCGAGCGCGTGTGTGCGCACGAGACACCCGAAGGTTGTCAGCCGCCGGCGTGCAGCCTGGTGACAGAAGCTGTCTCCCGTCAGCCGCAGCACGTCAAGGAAGTAGAGTGAGACCACACTGCGCATACGCACGTAGGATGTTCACACGCACCGCAGAGAGGGCTGGCGGAAGGCAGCTCCCGCTCACCAGAAACGTCTCTGCTTCCACTTCAGCAAGATAAGAAGCCCCTCTCCCAGCCACCGCCTCGCATCCGGGAATCTGAACCACAGACACCAGTTGTGGGCGGTATGGGTATCAATCCAGCAAGGGCCTAAAGGGCCTAAAGGCGGTCCTGGCAGACTTCCTGTGCCTACCTCCCGCAGCCTGGCACCCGGGGATCCACCTGTCACTCAGCCACCTTCAGATCTGTCCTCACAGTCGCTCACGTGCACAGCAGCTGTGAGCAGGAGCCCCAGATGACTTTACGGACACACACACACACCCCGTACCTCAGTTCTGGATGCAATCCAACCCCATGTAATCATTAAGGGCCTACTAAGTGTCAGGGACAAATAGAGGATTGCCAACTTGGAGAAGAAGGAGGAGGGGGGAGGAGGAGAAGAAGAAGAAGAAGAAGAAGAAGAAGAAGAAGAAGAAGAAGAAGAAGAAGAAGAAGAAGAAGAAGAAGAAGAAGAAGAAGA
>NW_012267230.1:4596763-4617141 GCF_000151885.1 Dipodomys ordii
GAAGAAGAAGAAGAAGAAGAAGAAGAAGAAGAAGAAGAAGAAGAAGAAGAAGAAGAAGAAGAAGAAGAAGAAGAAGAAGAAGAAGAAGAAGAAAAGTAGTTCATCACAGCACAGATAATAAATAAGTAAACAACCAATGATGATCTAGAACCAGGGAGCGTCTATGAAATCCGGGCTCTTTTCTTCTCCACTAGGAGAACATTCCAGCCACAGAGAGGTCAAGGGGGAGAGAGTATCCCAGATAGAACTCATGTCACATCCCAAGGTCCTGGGGCAGGGTTGAGCTTAAAGTGCTGGAGCAACAGCCGAGCATCTGAGTGGGGGTAGGCTGAGTGACTGGAGTGGGGGGATCGGAAGGCTGGGGGGGTTACTCAGACCTTGGGGTGGGGGAGAGGTGGCAGTGTAAAGGTGCTGTACTGAGTGAGCTGCGGGGGGGGTGGGCAAGCCACGGTGGGGGGATCCAAGCAGAGGAATTTTTCGATCCTCTTGCATTTGGAAGATCTGTCTGTGGAGGCTGGGTGTTTGCAAAAGACAGAGCTACTCACACGATCTGAGCGAGGGAGGTGGCTGGGAGAGCACTCCGGGCAAGAGAATCGCTCGCTAAATCGTACAGTAAGAACTGTAGAGACGGGGAACCATCTGGAGCCAGGCATGCTCTCTACCCCGCCCCTGCCCCTGAGCACAGCCCCTCCAGCTCCAGCCCCTCCCCAGCCTCAGTCCTGCCAGGCTTCCAAAACCCTCCACAATCCCAGGATGCAGACACGGATTGGCCCAGCGCACATCACATGGCCAGGCCTGGTAGCTAATCAGCATGGCTGGAAAAGCATGCCAACCTGGGCAAACATGGCTGCCATGCTGTCTGCAGCTGGGGAAGCCCTCAGGGAAGACAGGCCTGGGCTGAGCAGGGCTGCCCACCTGTCATCCCTGGCCTCCCCCGCATCCCCCACCCCGCCAGTCCCCCCAAACTCCCCAGAGGCAGCCTTGGTGGCCTTCCACCTCCATCCCTGTCTGCATCTCAATCCCTCACCCAACCCCACTGAGGAGCAGGGCCTGGCCAGGCCACAGAGTCCCCTGGAGCCCGGGGAGATTCCTCTTTGAGGCCACGGTCACCCCAAAAGCAGATACTAGAGGGGAAAGATCAAGGGCAAAAGGCTGGACCTGGGCGGAGGGGAGGACAGGAAAACCACTCCACGGACCCTAAAAAAACATGATGACACTGGCGGAACATTCTAGAGTGCCCATGACAGGTACGGTGGGACAGTGCGCCCCACCCACCCCACCCGGCCCCAGGCACCCAGGTGCAGGTAGAGAGGGGCCGGGGGCTGGGCCTGGGTCCTGCAGAGACCTGCTTGCTTTGAGGACGCTGGGGTGGAGGGAAGGGTGGGTGGGGTGGAGGGAAGGGTGGGTGGGGTGGAGGGAAGGGTGGGTGGGGTGGAGGGAAGGGTGGGTGGGGTGGAGGGAAGGATGGGGAATCCGGAGCTGAGGCCCAGGCCGGCAAGCAAACTGCAGCGTCCCTCCCCAGGAACCAAATTCCACCAACGAGGGACTGGAAAAGACTGTCCCCCGCAGACCCTGAGATCCGACCGTCCCCGGCTTCTAAGCCACGGGGTTGGGGGACACTGGTCACAGCAGCAACGGGAAGCTGATAGCTTGTGGTGTGCCGTGGAGCCCAACGGGGAGACCTGGGGACAAGGGTCTGTGGGCCGCACGGAGGGAGGCACCCCAGGGCCTCGGGGCACGGCGGGACCCGCACCCTTGGCACGGACGCTGACACAGCATCCGAAGGCAGAGAGGGAAGTCCACAGGGAATCTGCCCGGTGAGGGGACCCCTGAGGTACCCCAGGCCACACACCACAGACCCAGACACTTCTCCAGAGCAGCCCCACTGCGGAAGACTGGAAGCTACACACACACCACACACACACCACACACACAACACAAACACACACCACACACAACACAAACACCACAGACCCAGACACTTCTCCAGAGCAGCCCCACTGTGGAAGACTGGAAGCTATACACACACACACACACACACACACACACACACACACAACACACACACACCACAGACCCAGACACTTCTCCAGAGCAGCCCCACTGCGGAAGACTGGAAGATACACACACACACCACACACACACAACACACACAACACAAACACACACCACACACAACACAAACACCACAGACCCAGACACTTCTCCAGAGCAGCCCCACTGCGGAAGACTGGAAGATACACACACACACACCACACCACACACATACATACACCACACACACATACACCACATACACCACACATACATACACCACACACACCACACATATACACATACCACACCACACACACACACACCACACACACACAACACACACACAACACACATATACACATACCACACCACACACACACACATACACAACACACACAACACACCACACACACACCACACACACTACACACACATACACATACACCACACACCACACACACACACACTACACACACATATACACACCACACACTACACACACACACATACATACACCACACACATACACACACACCACACACACATACACACACCACACACACGTACACCGTACACACTACACACCACACACACACACCATACACATACACACATATACCACATACCACACACACACACACCACACACACACACCATACACATACACACATATACCACACACACCACACACACACACAGCACATACACACACACCACACACACACCACACACATACACAAATACACTATACATACATACACACACACCACACACATACACACATACACCACACACACCACACACACACACCACACACACACACACACACACACGCCACACACACACACACACGCCGCACATACACACCACACACACCACACACCCAGGCCTAGGACCTCACAAGGAAAAGGTGCAGGTCGTAAGCTGGGGGCTGTCCTGGAATCTCCAGATGGGTCCCATTGAGTCACCAGAGCCATTCCAGAAGCGGGGGGGGGGGCTGGGGGGCAGCCACAGAGGATGAAAGCCAAGGAGGAAAAGGAGGGGTGGACAGGAACAGGAGGGGAGCAAGGGGGCCAGGAGGCGGAAGGGGATAGGAGGAGGAGGAAGAAGAGGAGGAGAGGGGATGAAGGGGGGCAGGAGGAGGATCGGGGAGGGGGCAGAGAAAGGAGGAGGAGAGGAAGAGGGGGAGGAAGGGAGGAGGGAAGGAGAGGAGGGGAGAAAGGGCAAGGAAAGGGAAAGGAAAGGCGGGAACAGAATGAAGAGCAAGAGGAGGAACATGGGAAGACCGATCACCTGCTTCCTCCCCTCTGGTCAGCCCCTGGCTGCCCCGGTGGAGGTGGAACTTTCCAGAGCGGTGAATGGCTAGCATGGCCTCCTGGAGTGTCCGGTGGTGGTGGTGGTGGTTGGTGGTGGTGGTGGTGGTGTCAGATTTCTCTTGTGGCAATGCCAGGAATGGAGCCCGGGCCTCACCAACTCCCCGTCCTGATGGGTTTCCAACCTGGATCCTCGGCTCTCAGCCTCCCGAGCATCTGGGAAGACAGGTGTGCGCCACTGGACACCCGGCCTCTTCGGCTGAATCTCTTTTTCAACATTTTTCTCATTTTATTCAGTTATTTATTCACTTCGCCAGTCCTGGAGCTTGAACTCAGGGCCTGGGCGCTGTCCCTGAGCTGCTTTTGCTCAAGGCTAGCACTCTACCACTCGATCCACAGCGCCACCTCCGGCTTTTCCTGGGTATGTGGTGCTGAGGAATCGAACCCAGGGCCTCAGGCATGCAAGGCGAGCGCTCTACCACGGAGCCACCTTCCCAGCCCGTTGAATCTCTTGATTCTTTTTATTTTTCAAGTTCAACTTCAAGGGACAGCTCTTTGGTCCAGAATATCCCTGCAGGCTCTTCCAGCTTTGGGCCTGGGCTGGGGGCGTGGCCATCTCGGACCCTGAGCCTCGGGCAGCATGGAGCCCGGATGCTCCTATCTGGTTGGGAGAAGAGGAAACGTTTGGAGCTCACTGAAGTCCATCAACTTCGGGTGCCCGGCTCCCCGCGTGGACGTACACCCCAACTCACGCAGCTGGCCACAGAGTCCATTTAAAGACACAAAGGGAGCCCTGCCAACGGTACCAGCCAGCCAAGTGTCCGCTGCAGCCCGTGTCCTTAACGGAACCTTCTAGATGCGGCCATTTCCGGGCTTTGGGAATCTCACTCAGCGAGTTCCCGAGCCCTGCAGGGGCTCCGGGGTCCATACCAGCTGGGGTCTCGTCTGTCATGCGTACATACAGCCACCATAGCCGCTCCTAGCCACCCCCAGCTTCTGAATCTCCAAGGTCACCGCCTCCTCCAGGCAGACATCCTCCACCCCCCACCCCTCCAGGCTGAGTCAGACACCCTTCCTCTGCCTCCCACCACCCCTGAAACAGACCCTATTAATACCCATCACGCGGCGTTCTGGAGATGTGAAGCTCTGAAAGCCACAGCAGCCCTGGGAAGAAGGCAGGCTGAACATCGAGGTGGTCAAACTGGCGCTGTGTGGCCTAAGGCCAGCTGCTTGACCTCTCTGAGCTTCAGAGGCCCTCATCTGTGAAGTGGTGACAAGACTGATTAAACACCTGGTGGGTACCAGGCCAGGCTCAGCTTTCTGCTAGGTGCTGAGCAGAAAACTCATACCTGGTATGGAGGAGAGGGACCTGAAAGACAATTTGAGGTTGAAGAAGTACAAGGGTGATCTGAGCTAGTCTGGGGGCGGGGGGAGTGGCTAGAGAGGGTTCCTTTGAGAAGGTGAATTGGTAAAGAGACATAAAGTAGGAATAGACAGGCAGGTGAGGAGAGAAGAGCTGTGGAGGAGATCAGGCGCAGAAAGAGCCTGTGCAAAGGTCCTGAGACAGGAAGAGAAATTCCTCTCCCTGAAGCCCAGTGATGTTCTGGAGTAGAACCACGGTGTCTCTGGGTCTCCAGGGCCCAGCGCGTTGCTCTGCAACCATGTTTGTTCAGCCCCCCAAAACTAGACCCTGAGGCCCCGCCGTCTTGAGTCTCCACAAGTGTGAACCGACACAAACCTTTTCTCTTCGTAAGTTCAGTCAGTCAGGTATTTCGTGACAGTACCGGGAAGCTCACGCAACCGGGAAACACAAGCATGTAGGTCACTCCCCCACAGTACCAGGCATCAAGGTTTGAGGTAGAATATTTGTGGCCCACCCCCCCCCTTCCTCTGTGTTACTGGGGACACCCAGCGCCCCCAGGCAACAACGTGACAGTGACCAGGCCAGGGCTGAGGATGTGAAGTTATGCTGGAGTCTGTGCAGAGCCCTGGAGCCTGGCCTCCTTATCTGAAAACTTCCAAAAGCAAAAACAAACTGGGGCATGGCTCAAGCGGTAGAGCACCTGCCTAGCAAACACAAGGCCCTGAATTGCTGTGGGCGGGCTGTGGATAGGGGGGGAAATAGCAGCACTCTAAGAGGAGGGGACTCACAGAGGTAACGAGGTCCCTGGGAGGGATTAATGCCACTCACCTGGGGTGAGCCAGTCCTCTCGAGAGTGGGTTGTTGGTCTGGGAAGGTGGCTCCGTGGTAGAGCGCTTGCCCAGCATGCATGAAGCCCTGGGTTCGATTCCTCAGTACCACATACACAGAAAAAGCCAAAAGTGGTGCTGTGGCTCAAGTGGTAGAACACCCGCCTTGAGCTGAAGAGCTGAGGGACAGCGCCCAGGCCCAGAGTTCAAGCCCCAGGACTGCCAAAAAGAGTAGGTTGTCTTCAGAGACGGGAGCCGGCTGCCTCCTTGGCCCCGGCTCCGTGTCTCTCCCTGTCCCGGCCCCCCACCATGTCCTGCCCACCCCCGGGCCTCCTCAGCCCTGAGCTAAATGCACTCCATTGACACTTACCCAGCCTGGGCAACCTCATGACAATGGCCTGGCAATGGCCAGCCGCATCACTGTGACTCAGGGGCCTCTTTGTCCAGCGGCACAGCCGCATCCTGACCGATACAGGCCCGGGGACAAAGCTCTGAGGCCTCAGGGCAGGAGGCAGCCAGGAACACAAGGAATGAACAATTTACATCATTCTAGAATGGCTGCCAGGAACCTTCTGGAAAGAAGGGAAGCTTGGTGGGGGGCGGGGGGGGGTGAGGCCTGTTAATCCCCTGGCAAAACTAGCAGGAAAGCAAGAATTCAGTCAGCAGGGACAATACATCAACCATCGAGCAATAATGTGTTCTAATAAAACTTTATTTACAAGAACCGCAAGCAGACAAAATAAGGTCGATATGCTCGACCATACTGAACGACACAGTGATGGCAAAGATGATACGCCCTGCCAGGATTCGAACTTGGGGAATTATGCTTGCTCGACTGGTGCTCTAGGACTTCAGCTTCGCCTCCATCCCAGCTCTTTGCTGGTTAATGGCAAATAGAGCCTTGTGGGATTTTTTTTCTGCCTGGGTTGGCCTCCAACTGCAATCCTCAGACTTCAGCCTCCTGAATAGCTAGGGTTATACATGTGTGAACCACCAGCTCTTGGCTTCACCTGTTTTGCTTTTTGTTTTGTTTTCGTAGGGACGCACTGTGTAGATGATTCCAGGGCTGGATACAGCTTCCCCTGGAGGCCGCCTGGAGTCCCGCTTTTATCAGCATCGCTGATGACCTCGCTGGCATTTGAGCAGCCAGTTTTTCGAGATTTGGGGCCCTCTACCCCAATTCTTTTTTTTTCTTTTTTGCCAGTTGTGGGGCTTGAACTCCGGGCCTGGGTGCTGTCCCTGAGCCTCTTTGTGGCTCAGGGCCCAGTGCTGTACTATTTGAGCCACATCACCACTTCTGGTTTTTGAGTGGTTAATTGGAGATAAGAGTCTCATAGGGACTTTTCTGCCCGGACTGGCTTTGAACCATGATCTTCAGATCTCAGCCTCCTGAGTGGCTAGGATGACAGGCGTGAGCCACCAGCGCCTGACAACCCAATTCTAGTCTTCTTATAAGCCTCTTTCCTGTTCCTGCTGGTGACAGTTTTACGGATCACGGGGCTTTATAGGACATGTGTAGCCGGCCTGCCAGTGGCCATCCGCCCGAATGGCTCCTTCATCCAGCTTGAAATAGCATCACATTCTGACAAAAGGGGAAATCAAGGCTGGGAGGTTCTGTGAGCCACCCAAGGCCTGTAATCAGAGCCCATCTTTATCTGACCCCTTGAATGGCCAGCCCCCCACCCCGTCTTCTTGCAGAGTTCCAAGCCAGAGAATCCTGGAATGAGCCCTGCTTTCTAGGGCTGATTAGTCAAAACCTTTATGCAGAACGCATAGACATTGAGAAAGAAGCCAGGAAGAGAAATTCAATGCTTGACCTTCAAGAAAACGGTCTCCCTATCTGCGGGCAAATTGAATCAAGTGTAATTTCGATGACTGGGAATATCAAATCAGGTGGGTTTTTTTTCCCCCTCTCCCCCTCTTATTAGAAACTCCAAAATCAATAGGACCTGAAGAGAAAGGCCAGGGGTGAAACCGTGATTGTGTTCTTGGTCCCAGTGCTGCTCTGGTACGATCGTTTAAAGAAATCTGTACACTGCCATCAAATAGAAGATGAGCTGCGTGTCGCCGAAGGTCAAAGGTCTGAATCACGGGGACCCACAGAGATTCAGCCCGGAGCACAACCAGGAGCAAATGTCAAGGAAGATATGAACAAGAGAAGCACCCGGCCAGTGCTGGCAGGAAGATGGACTCGGTAGCCACTTTGGAAGTCCGTCTGGTGCTCCGGGGGGTGAGGGGTCCCTCACCAGAGCAGCACTCCCTTCCCCCGCCGAAGGCCTGTACCCCACAACAAACTGCACCCCAGAAGAGACACAGACAAGAATGCCCACTGCCACCTGGCTGGCAGAGGCCAAGGAACTGGATTGACCAGGGCAGCTTTCACCTGCAGAATAAATCCGTCACCGACACAATCGGAGTTAAAACCGCAGAGCTGGTGGACATGAACAGCGATGAGTTTCAACCAACATCACCAGAACGATGCCCACCGTGGCGGTAGCAAGGCCCTGGTGGTCTAGTTTGGATCTTGGATGGCTCTCAGAGACCTACATGCTGAAGAATGAGTCCACAAGAAAGAAGGGGAACCTTTTAAGGGGTGTGGCCTGGCGGGAGGAAGTTAGGTCACTGGGGGCGGGACTTGATGGAGATGCTGGGATGGCTTCCTGTCCTCTTCATCGCTGTTTCCTAGCCACCATGAGGTGACCAGATCTCCTCTGCCTTGTGCTCCTGCCATGATGTTCCATGCTACCTCAGGCCCAAGGCTACGCCGGACTGAATCCGTGGGCCAAAGTAAACCTTTCTCTTTTCTTCGGTCAGCTGTGGGGCTTGAACTCAGGGCCTGGGTGCTGTCCCTGAGCTTTTTCTCTCAAGGCTAGCGCTCTACCACTTTGAGTCACAGCTCCACCTCTGGTTTTCTGGGGGTTCACTGGACATAAGAGTCTCACAGACTTTCCTGCCCAGGTTGGCTTTGAACCTTGTTCTTCAGATCTCAGCCTCCTGAGTCGCTTAGGATAACAGGCATGAGCCACCAGCACCCGGCTACCTTCCTTCTTTTTAAAGTGAATCAGCTCCAGTACCTCATCATAGCTACAGAAATCAGAGTAACCCATCCCCCACCACAACTAGGAGATGATAGTGGTCTCCTATGCCGGTCGTGGGGCCTGAACTCTGGGCCTGGGCGCTGTCCCTCAGCTCTTCAGCTCAAGGCTAGCGCTCTACCACTTGAGCCACAGCGCCACTTCCGGTTTTTTTCTTTTTTGCTTATGTGGTGCTGAGAAATCGAACCCAGGGCCTCATGCATGCAAGGCAAGTGCTCTACCACTGAGCCACCTTCCCAGCCCTATGCCTTTGTCTTTAATGCTTTCTTTATTGTTGTTTGTTACCACCTGGAGGAAGGAGAACCATTATGGGATCATCTATCTCCAGGTAAAGAGACAGAGAGGCTCAAAGAACAGAGGGTTGGGTCCAAGTCTCTCCCCCCCTAAGCCCCAAAGTCTGGCTTAGACTCGAGATATGACCCCTTCTAGCCCCATTACCTTGGGACTGGGGTGACCTCTTATCCCCCCAGATTCAGGACCAGGTGAAGTGACATCAGCCTGGCTCCGGGGATGGCCGACATGTGGAGAGACAAAGTCAATCTGTGCCTCCACAGAAATCGTCAGGGAGCAAATTAGCTGAATGGAACTGACAAGGTGCCGCCAGCGACTCTGATGGAGAATCAGGTGAACTTGCCCCTGAAGTGTGCAGGAAGCAGGGACGCCACAAGGGCCCAGCGGCTCCCGAGCAACTGGCCATGGAGCCACAGAGGGCCAAGAACCAGGCAAATCCCTCCAGATGCAAATGTAATAATGAATGACAACAGGCCCCAGAACACCAGGGTCTAATTACCAGAAAATCAACCCAGGAGAAGGAGAGAAGAGGGCAGAGGGGGAGCGGGGAGGCACTTGCCGCTTAGGGAAGAGAGGGCAGAGTTTCCCACCATGGATTCCGGGTATGAAGGGGGCCCCGTGCTTGTTTGGCTGAGTGACCTTGAATAAGCTGACACTCTTGCTGCAGAACACCACCGTTGTAAGGCATCCCTGGGATGTTGACTAGATAGGATCCTGGGCTGTGGAACGCAGTGGTTCAGGCTGTGCACAAACCAAGACACTGAGGTGAGGTTGTGCAGGGCTCCAGGCCCTCTTCCTCTCTGCCCAGGGGATGGGGTATTCCTCAATGTCCCCAGTACCTAGCAGGTGCTCAGTCACAGCTGCTGGATGGCCCCCTGGCCAGCCACAGAGCAGCTGGGATGCAAACTCCTCCCTCCCCCATGGATAAACACTCAACAGGGCCTGTGACATCTCCAGGCAGAAGCTGATGTGAGGCAGACACGAGGCCCACTCCCAGTCCGGGCTCAGGTGTGTGAGTGTTTATTCTGGCTGCTCATGCATAAAGCGCCCTGCAGCTCTGTCTGCCCATCCTCCACCTGGCTCCTGACCACCCTGTCCCTGTCTCCTGTCCCATGCCCCCACCCAGCACTGACCACACCTATCCCAAGCCCCTGACCCCAACCCCAACCCCAGCCCAGCACAGAGAGACACCATTGGCTCTCAAGATGCACCTGGCAACCAATGACTGAAGAGAGTACACCGGGCTTCTGTCTTGGACTCCAGCAGAGAGCAGGGCCTCCACCCCTTGCCTCTCCTGGTATAATTGGGAATGGCAGGGTCTGAATTGTGGGGACACAAAGGGCTGACAGCTGGGGGATGACACTCTTGTCATCCTGACAGCCCACCCCCCTCCTGGGACTGTGACAGGAGTTAAGAGGTGACTGGCAACCAAGGTGGAGAAATGCCATAGCATGTGCTGGGTGGAGGATAATGAGCTCAAGAGCAGCATTTCCTGCCACACAAAGAAGATTCCAATGCTCTCTGGCCCTCACAAGGATCACGCAGCCAGCCCTGGGACACCCGTGATAGAATCTCATCAGACAAGCATGGCTTTGCGTCCAGAGGCCAGTCAATATTGAGCCATACTTGACTCCCAAGTGAACAGTCGTGTGGAGTCTTTATTACCCACACCCCCACCTCTCTCCCTGTCCGGTAGGAGCCCCCAGATGGCCAGGGACCGGGCCCCATCAGATCTCGCTATCCTGGGTCCCAGCAACATGACAGGGGCTCAGTCTTTGTCTGTGGCAGAATGAACAGCAGGCTGTTAAGACGGCTCCGCTTGGGCCTGAGTTTGTGCTTCACTGGGGTGAGGTGCTGCCCACACTTCACCGAATGGCCATGGCAGAATGGCTTCTGGGGTGGAAGCAAATGGAGGAACGTATGAATCAGCTCTTGCTGCTACAACCAAGAGTCCTAAGGGGAAAAAAATCTCAGTGGCTCTCAAGACCACAGGCTACTTCTTGTTTCTCTTTGTGCAAGAGCATGAGGGTGGGGTCCTGAGCTGGACTCAGCTGGTTCTGGCTGCACCGGGCTCCATGTGTCTTCTCTCTCTGGGGTCAGACAAAAGGGGCAGCCACCAGCTGATGTATCAGGTGGCCGCAGGCAGGGATCCTCCACACCCGACTGTGTTATATCTATGGCGTCGTTTTTTAATTTTTGTTTTTGGTGAGTGTACCGGTATTGGGGTTTGAACTCAGGGCCTCCGGGTCTTGCTTGACTTTTTTGTTGTTTTTCTCAAGGCTGGCACTCTACCACTTGAGCCACAACTCTACTTCCGGCTTTTGGGTAGTTTATTGGAGATAAGAATCTCACACACTCTCCTGCCAGGGCTGTTCTTGAACCACAATCTTCAGATCTTAACCTCTGGAATAGCTGGGATGATAGGCAGGAGCCACTGGCACCTGCCCCTACATCCGCTCACCCTTCAAGAGTCAACACAGTGGACATGAGCAGTCTAACATC
Source organism: Dipodomys ordii (assembly GCF_000151885.1). Taxonomy (NCBI): domain Eukaryota; kingdom Metazoa; phylum Chordata; class Mammalia; order Rodentia; family Heteromyidae; genus Dipodomys; species Dipodomys ordii. Next base: position 4,608,192 of record NW_012267230.1, read on the forward strand.
CGAGGGGTCGGGAGTTCAGCCCTTCAGAGACACAGGGCCATGGTAGGAGGGGGTGAACTCAGCCAGCCCTGTCCTGGGGTTCAACATCATGAATTCAACCAAACTTGGATTGAAAACATTCAAGGGGGGAAGGGGAGTAGGGACCAAAAAAAAAAACCACAGAAAAACATTACTTTTACTAAACACACACAGAATGTTTTCTCATCATTATCCCTCAAACAGCATAGTATGACGACTATTTGTACTGCAGTTGCATCCTATTAAGCATGCTCAGTAATCTAGAGATGACGGATGGCGCACGGGAGAATGAGTGTGAGGCTCTGTATGAACACCTCCTGTTCTCAGGTTCGGGGACCTGTGTGGGATCACCAAACGCCGTCCCAACAGGATCTCAGGGACAGCTGAGTCGGTGCGGGAACACCACCCACCACACTTCGCCGTCCCTCACCCTCTCCTCTCCCCTCCCCACCAAAGTCCAGAAACTTAGTCCATGTTCTTCAGACCATCCTTCTCCATCCTCCTCACCACTGAGGTAGGCATGCGATTCGGGCCAGCCAATCAGAGCGTGATCCGTACCTTGAAGATGATGGTGATTGGCTCAGGCATACACACAACATCCAAATTGGACCAATGGGAGCCTTCCCCGAGCCTTTTGGCTTCAGCTCTCTCTGGCAGGAAAGGTTGGAGGTCTGGCTCACAAAGACCAGTACTGGACCCCACAGGGAGCAGCCCGGGCCAAAAGAGCAGCTGAAGCAGAAACATTCTGTGCCTCCCAGCCCAGTAGCCACGGTCGCCACGGGTGAAATGTGGTGGATGCCGGCAAGGAGCTCCACATTCGGGGCTTATTTGGGGTTTCATTTAAACTTGATTTGATTCTCCGTTAACTTGCATCCTACTCTAACAGCCACATGCGGTTAGAGGCTACAGCAGTCCACAGAACAGAGAGAGAGAAAGACTTGAAGCAATTGTCAGATTTTTGTGACTGTTCGGCTCCCTGTGTCTACGAGAATCAAACGCCACCCTGACTCTGTAGTACATCAAAGCCCACAAGTTTCTCTCCATGGCTTAAGCTAGTAAGGATCTGCATCCTGAGGAGCGGGGACAAGCCAGTCCATTCCAGAATAATCTACCTTATCTTGCCAGGCCCAGCAAGCATTGGAGAATGTACGTGAAGCATTGGAGAATCAGAGTCCCCTGGGTTCAAATCCTCCTTGTACTCATTACTGGCTGTGGCGGCTGTGGGATGCCTCCGTTTCTTTACCTGTCTGGAACCGTGGGAATGAAATCTCTTCCCAGGCATAGTTTGGGGGTGCTGTCTTTTAAGGGAGTGAGAGGGGGGTTGAAGGTCGCCCTTATTTCTCCCCACTATGGAAGTCATGTGACATTCCTGCCCATGACGTCTCCAGAACTACACGAGGCATGTCTTAAACATGTCCTTGTACTATTTTTTTCAATTGTTTTCACCCTACCTATCAGGAAACGAGTATGCAAAGCAGCAAAGGTAACAGGGACCCAGCCAGGACGGAGTGGTGGATTTGGGATTGCCGAGCGGACGCCCTGCCACCACATTATTCTGTGCGTGGCTTTTAAGCGCTGTCCCTGGAAATGATAAGAGAAATATTAATCAGAGTTAGGAGCTCACTGGGTAACCAGGCGATTTAAAACCCAGGCAGTGTTGCTTCAAAGCCCAAAGCTTTTTCACTTTTTAGAGAGAGAAAATGTGTTCCTTTTCTTTTTGATGATGATGATGATGATGATGAGTTTTTTTTTTTTAAAAATCCTTCTCTGAGGCTTGCGTTGCCACGGAGGAGAAGAATCCCAGTCGGTGCTGGATGAGCTGCTGGGGCCTCTGGAGCCAGCGCGAGGCACAGAGCCAGCCCCGCTGGCCTGAGGGGGATTTGGAGAGCCTGGGCTTAACGGCTGTGCTTCACCTCCGGGAACACGCTGGCTGGATGCGTGTTCTGGGGCCAGAAGGGTACTGATGGGCGGGGCCACATCAGCGTCACCAGAGCCTGCCACTGCTGGTGGCACCTGTGACACTGGCCTGCCAATGGCTCAGTGTGGAAAGAGGGACCATGGGTCCCCCCCTAAGCAACACCCCTGCAACCTCAGGCCGGGCCTCCCTCCAGCTCCCCACTCCCTGTGCTGCCCCTACTCATCTGAAAAACAGAGACGGTGATGCCTACAGCCCGCACCCAAAGAATGGCATGGCCACACAGGCCCAAGTCTCACGGAAAAGATCCTACAAGAGCCGGCGGCCCACACCTGTAATCCGAGCTGCTCAGGAGGCTGAGATCTGAGGATCAAGGTTGAAAGCCGGCCTAAACAGGCAAGTCCATGACACTCATCTCTAATAACTGCCAAATAACCACTTGTGGAGCTGTGGTTCTAGCTTTGAGTGCTAATAAGGCTCAGGGACAGTGCCCAGGCCCCGCGGTCAAGCCCCAGTGCCAGCGCGTGCGCATGTGCACACACACACACACACACACACACACACACATACACACACACGAAGAAAGGGAAAAAAAGGATGAAAGAAGAAGCAGCAGGGAGGAAGGAAGAAGAGGAGGAGGTGGAGGAGGAGGAGGAGGAGGAGATGGTGAAGGAGGAGGAGGAAGAGGAGGAGGAGGAGGAGGAGGAGGAGGAGGAGGAGGAGGAGGAGGAGGAGATGGTGAAGGAGGAGGAGGAAGAGGAGGAGGAGGAGGAGGAGATGGTGAAGGAGGAGAAGCTGCTGCCAACAGGGCTGGGGTGAGGCTTCGTGGCAAGCACAGGCGGAGCGTGATGAGATTCTGAGTTCTTCCCCAACCAAGAACAAAGAGTTGTACTAACGGAAGCCGTGGCCATCTTCGTGACCAGAGGAAACTGGCTCCGCCCTCGGTGCGCAGTGCGGGCGGCAGCCGCGGCTCTTGGAGATGGCGGGCACAGGAGGGACAGACAGAAGGAGGATGCGTTGGTGGATGAGGCTGGAGGAGGGATGGGGGGGATGGAGGGATGCGCGGAGGAGGGGGAGGAGGTGCGGGCACAGGACACGCAGCGCGAGCCAAGGGCTTTATTCTAGTACTGAACACCAAAGGACGGAGCGCGTGCGTGTCTGCGTGTCTGTCTATCTGTGTGTGTCTGTGTGTCTATGTATCTGTCTGTGTCTGTGTGTCTGTCTGTGTCTATGTGTCTGTCTGTCTGTGTCTATGTGTCTGTGTATCTGTGTCTGTGTGTCTATGTGCCTATCCGTGTGTCTGTTTCTGTCTGTGTCTATGCATCTGTCTGTCTGTGTCTATGTGTCTGTGACTGTGTGTCTCTGTGTCTGTCTGTGTCTATGTGTCTCTGTGTATCTGTGTGTCTGTGTGTCTATGTGTCTGTCTGTGTGTCTATGTTTCTGTCTGTGTCTATGTGTCTGTCTGTCTGTGTCTATGTGTCTGTGTGTCTATGTGTCTGTCTGTGTGTCTATGTTTCTGTCTGTGTCTATGTGTCTGTCTGTCTGTGTCTGTGTGTCTGTGTGTCTATGTGTCTGTCTGTGACTGTGTGTCTATGTGTCTGTCTATGTGTTTCTATGTTTCTGTGTCTATGTGTCTGTCTGTGTCTATGTGTCTGTGTGTCTATGTGTCTGTCTGTGACTGTGTATCTGTGTGTCTATGTGTCTGTGCATCTATGTGTCTGTCTGTGACTGTGTGTCTGTGTGTCTGTGTCTGTGTGTGTACACACTCGTTATGCTGGTGTTCACTTCCTGATGGACAGAGCAGTTTCGGATGGAAAGCAAACTCCACTCCAGGCCCCGGGCAGTGGTGCAAAGGAGAGGTGCACTTTCCAAATCTCACGCTCCCTCCCCCCTCCCCCCTCCCTCCCCTCCTCCCGCAAAGGAGAGGGGCATCAGGCAGGCCCTGAGACTTCTGGAATTTTAGGCAAGAATTATAAGCCCCACAGCAAGTGGGGCAAATAAGGGCTTCCAAGAGAAAGAAAGAATGAATGAAAGAAAGAGAGAGAGAGGGAGGGAGGGAGAGAGGGAGAGAGGGAGGGGAGGGGAGGGGAGAGGAGGGAAGGGAAGGCGGGGAGAGTAGCCAGAATTCATCTCAGGCAGATTGCAAAGACAGCTGCGTGTCTCCTGGGTATCCAGGAGGCACAGAAGAAGAAGAGGCAGCTCCAAGTCTTTGCTAGAACGTTCCACTCCAGTAAGCACCTCCGGCGCTGGGAAGCAGGAATGGCTGCTGATGGGTGACAGGCCTGCCTTCTTCACGTGGCTGTCGGTCAGACCCAGACGCGTACCCACCGAAACACGCGAAGGACGCCGCCACACGCCACGCCCATGCAGCCCCACGCATCCCTGAAGCCCACAGTGGCTCTGGAAAGCTGGAAAGCATGTCAGCCTGTCCTCTGGCTGATGACCCAGGCCTGGGCACTTGGCACTGCCTCAGAGGTGTCCCATGAATGGGACAGACAGACAGACAGACGGATGTAGCCCAGCCTCATCCTACTGAAGTCTCTCCCTTCCCAGTATAATCAAACCAAAGCCAGTTCCTTCCTGGGTCTCCGTAATGGAATTATCTTAACTGTTTACGCCCCAGACTAGCTTTCCCTCAGTGTGTCACCCCATCCCAATGTGTCAGCCGACCCCTGCTGGTGATACCTTTAAGCTCTACCCTACACCCTTCCAGTCCCCTCCCTCTCCCTGCAAGGCCAAGCCTCCCATTTCTGCCTCTAACCACAGCCTCTCGGCTTCCACCACGGATCTCTGGTTCCATGTGTGTCATATCTCCACGCTGCCTAAAAACCCTCAGCAAACCCCCTTCCCCAGCAAACCTGGGGTCTTTCCTGCCCAGGCTGGCTTTGAACCACGATCCTCAGATCTCAGCCTCTTGAGTGGCTAGGATGACAGGCGTGAGCCACCGGCACCCAGCTACATTTTTCACCTGCTCCTCTCCCCAGTGGGATTCGGACACCTCCAGGGCCCCCGCCATCGCTCTGTGCCCCAAGTTCTCCCGTGCTGCATGCCATCTACACACCTGATCCACATCCCCTTCCCTCTGGCAGCGCAGGCCACGTGCAGGATCCCCGGGGACCCCCAAGCCCCCTCCTCAGTGGCACGTGGTCCCTGGCGGTCAGCCATCCGTCTTCAGCTCACAGATGGGGAAACTGAGGCTCCTGGGGTGAAGCGATCCATCTAGGAGTACACTCAAATACTGGCAGAGGCAGGACTTGAACTCGGATCCTGTGTGGCTTCTCCCGTGCCCCCCCAGGTCTCCGTGACGCTCCCGTTTGCCCCTCACTGGAAAGAAATGGCATGAACATCCGCACAGGAGTGGGAATCGGCTTCCAGGAGGGGTGGGGGTCTGTCTCCATGGTTACAACCAAACCTGAACAAAGCCACACCGCCTTGCACGGAGCCACCGGTCCTCCGGAGGCGCTGGTGGCTCACGCCTGTCATCCTAGCTGCTCAGGAGGCTGAGATCTGAGGATTGTGGTTCAAAGCCAGCCCCGGCAGGAAAGTCCGCGAGACTCTCATCTCCAATAAACCACCAGGAAACTGGAAGTGGCGCTGTGGCTCAAAGTGGCGGAACACTAACCTTGAGCAAAAGCAGCTCAGGGACAGTGCTCTGGCCCCGAGTTCAAGCCCTGCGACCAATAAAACAACAACAATGGTAATAAAATCTATAAAAATAAAACCTACCGGGGTCTTTCTCTAACCCTAGCAAAGGAAGCAGAAATAGACTTCCTCTCATCGCCCAGCTTCGCCATCGATGCCGGCTCACGGTCGGCTGCCAACTGTCCCGGAGGCTGAGGCTGAGCCCGAGGCTTACAGGAAATGCTATGTGATTGGCTGAGGATGCATAGCGGGGACTTCCTGTGAGAACAGGAAGTGTCTCCATGACACTTGAACTTGATGGAGTGGGAGGCATGGTTCAGGTGGTAGAGCACCAGCCAGTAAGTGAAAGTGTCAGATACAGAGTTTAAGTCCTGGTCTTGGACAAAAGAAAAGAGGCCTTTGAAGAGGGCACACAGGTCTAACCTTTTTTCTTTGAGACAGCGTCTCATGATGTAGCCCAGGCTGGCCTCAAACTCCAGATCCTTCCCACCCAGCCTCCCAAGGAGTGCAGCACCCAGACTAGCAGAGGACTTATCAAGTTTTCTCCAAGCTAGCGCTGGAACCCGGGCCTGGAATCTTCCTGGCTTTGGTAAAGCCCTTTTTGCTCAGAACAGAGTAGAGAGAAAGTAGAGATGGTCTAACCCAGGGAAAGGCCTCCTCAAGGGGAAATAGAATGGATTTCAGGCTTGGCGCCCTGTCCCTCGAATGCTCCAAGCTGTCAATGGTGGGAACACGAGCCTTCTGAACTATTTTTGGAAAGCAAAAAGAATGAGACGGAAAGCACACTGCAATTATGAGCGATGAAATGGCTCGGGGCCAGGCGTGGTGGGGCATGCCTGTAATCTCAAGTAGATCGGAGTTGGAGGAAGGAGGATCGTGGTCTGAGGCCAGCCTGCACAAAAATGGAAGGCACTAGCTGAAAAAGACGAAAAGCAAAGAGGACTGAGGTTTGTGGCTCAAATAGCGGTAAGAGGGCTGAATTCAAACCACAGTACCTCCAGACACAGGAAGTCAGAGAACAGAACTGAACCCTACCGAGCAGGCGGTGCGGCGGGGGAGCCTGGCTGGAGCAGGGAAGCGGAATAGGAGACAAATTTACCATGCAACCTGGAATCCCAGCACCACGGAACAGAGAAGAGGATGCTCAGCGGCGGGCATCACAATCCCTGGGAAAGATGCTCCATCAGCCCCTTCCAAGATCGCTCTCCTCCTAACACACATGGCCCCGGAATCAGAGCCCTGGCTTCTCTCCCAAAGGAGCTGAAAATTCACACCCCACAAAAGCCCAAACGCGCGTGTTCATTCGGGTTGTATTCACCATTTCCAGTCTCTGGGCACATCCAAGGTGTGTGTCCGTAGGTGGCCGGATGGACGAGAGGTGGAAAATCACTAGGCACTAGGAAGACATATTCTACAGGGGCTTGGGAAAGACCAGATGCTGGTGGCTCACGGCTGTAATCCTTGCCAGCCTAGGCAACAAAATCCATGAGACTCTTATCTCCAATGAACCACCAAAAAGCTGGAAGTGGAGCTGTGGCCCAAGTGGCAGAGCACCAGCCTTGAGCAAGAAAAGCCGAGCAAGAGAGCAAGGTGCTGAGTTCAAGCCCCGGGACCAGCACAAATAATAATAGTAATAATAACAACAACAATGAATAATAATACAATCCAGTCATTCTCTCCTGCTAGACATAGGTACCAAGCCATTTTTTTAAAATTATGTATTCGGTGGATTCTCTTTTTTGAGGTGTAAAGGGAGAGATTCACCAATTCAAGAAGAGTTTATCCAAACTGTTTACAAAGGAAAAAAAGCTTGGCCAATCTTCAACCTCTCTTCTCAACGCTAAATGGCGGGGAGCCACCAGCCCTGCCCACCACACAGTGCGGGAGGGGGGGGGAACGGTTTAAACCATCCTGGTGGCCAGCAGGAGGCGTGGCCCGGGGAAGAAGGCTGGCAGGTGCACACAAGCCTCCAGGCTCACCCCGCCCTGCCACACTCACCCCTCCACATTCACCCCTGCTCTCCAGCCTCTCCTCCTCCAAGGCACTATGCCACCCCACTGCCAGCCCCACCGGGACTGAGCTTCTCAACTCCAGACAGGATGCGAGCTTGCTGGTGTCCTACGCATTGCTCACATTCACACACGTGCACATATGCACACAGCCACGTGCACGCACAGCTGCAGACAGGTGAGCGCACGCAACCAGAGGTTCCACAAGGCAGGAACCTACTCACCTGCTGTGGTTAGACAGGATGGGTCCCCACAGTCCATGCATGGACACCTGGTCCCCCGAAGGTGGCGCTAGTGAGAGGTCGATAGACCCTAGCCAGTGGTGCTGGTGAAAGATGATTTGTTCCCAGCAGATGACCCTCGTGAGAGGTGGTAGAAGCCTATTGGGTAACACTAGTGAGTCTACTGGTGCCCAGCAGGTGGCGCTATTGAGAGGCAATGAACCCTAGTGGGTGACACTAGTGAGAGGGAATTGTTGACCAGCAGGTAGCGCTTAGTGAGAAGTGAAGCTACCTTAGCCAGCGGCACTAGTGGACTGTGATTGGTGTCCAGCAGGTGGCGCTAGTGAGAGGTAATTGGACTCCAGAATTGGCGCTTGTGAGAGGTGACCAGATACTGAGGACGCTGGACAGGTGGGTAATCCCCATTTTTATCCGCATGCTGGACGCTTCGGGATGCTTCCTATCCTGGGTCCCGGGTCAGCCGCCCGCAGTGTGGCGTGTTGGGGGCGGGGGGTGAGAGGACGACATGTCAGCCAGCCCTGCTCTGCTGTGACCGTGACCAGCCACGAGCACTGAAAAGGAGGGAGTGGTTTTGGCTGTCAGTTTCAGAGGCATCCGTCTGTGTCTGGCTTCAGCACAAGGGGCATGTGGTGAACGGTGCCAAGGGCGGCAGGAGCTGGCAGAGCAGGCTGCCCACCTTCCCACAGCCAGGAAGCGCAGGGGTGGGCTGTGTCCAGGGACCCGACACACACCACAAGGGACCACCTCCTCCAGCCCAGCCCTGCCTCCTGACACAAGTATTAGAGAGCAATGCACGAACACAGACGCGTTAGAATCCACAGCTGAGTGCCAGTGGCTCACGCCCGTCATCCTAGCTACTCGGGAGGCTGAAATCTGAAAATCATGGTTCAAAGCCAGTCCAGGCAGGAAAGTACAAGAAACTCTGATCTCCTATTAATCAGCAGAAAGTCAGAAGGAAAACTAGTTCAAGTGGTAGAGGGCCGGCCTTGCGTGACAAAACTCAGGGACAGGAATCAGGCCCTGGATTCAAGCCCCAGTAGTGGCCAAAAAAAAAAAAAAAGACAAAATCTATACAGTAAAAGATTTGGGGGGGGAGGAGAGGAAAAAAGGAAAGAAGGAAGGAA
>NW_012267230.1:4618612-4624246 GCF_000151885.1 Dipodomys ordii
CGCTGTGGCTCAAGTGGTAGAGCGCTAGCCTTGAGCTGAAGAGCTGAGGGACAGCGCCCAGGCCCAGAGTTCAGGCCCCACGACTGGACCCAAAAGAAAAAAAAAATGATAACAAGTAACTAAGACAAACCCCATGAAATTTTTAAGTGGACTGCTAAATTACAGTTAGATCAAAGTAAGGAAACTTTTAGAAACAAAACTGTAACTGTAGACCTTTTAGAAAATCATTACAAGCCAGATGCCAATAGCTCATGCCTGTAGTCCTCGCTACTCAGGAAGCTGAGACCTGAGGATCGCAGTTCAAAGCCAGCCCGGGCAGGAAAGTTATCTCCAATTAACCACCAAAAAGCCAGAAATGGAGCTGTGGCTCAAGTGGCAGAGCACCACCCTTGAGTGAAAAAGCTAAGGGACAGGACCCAGGCCCTGAATTCAAGTCCCAGTAGCAACACACACACGAAAGAAAGAAAGAGGGAGGGAGAGAGAAAGAGAGAAAGAAAGAAAGAGACAGAGAAAGAGAGAAAGAGAAAGAGAGAGAGAGAAAGAAAGAAAGAAAGAAAGAGAAGGAGAAAGAGGAAAAAAAATTAAGTCATAGGATATGGCCAAAATAGTGCTCAGAGGCAAACTCATAGTATTACATCCAGTCTTATTTTTGAGTATGAAAGCAAAACTTTTAACTTGAAAACATTAAGATCAAAAGAAAACAACAGTACAGCAGAAAGTGTAATCAAACAGAATTGATAAATGAAAAGACTACTGAACCTTTAGATTGCAGGGAGGAATAGAGAGCCAGTAAATAGCCCAGCTGTCCAACAGCTGGACTGAAAAACAGGGAGAGAAATGAACCTGTCAGAGCCTGGGGCCTGGAATCCCAAGGCAGGTCCCACCATGAGCCACCAAACCATTGACCAGGTGTGGTGGCTCATGCTTATAATCCCGGCTACTTGAGAAACAGGGATCAAGAGCATTGAGGTTCAAGATCAGCTTGCACAAAAAAGTTAACAAGACTCTATGCCAACAAATAAGCCAGTAATCCCAGCTATGCAAGAGACCCTAGGTTGGAAGACCCTCAGGTCAGGCCAGGTGCTCAAGCACCAAAGGCCCATTTCCTCGACTTTTCCCAAGCACCCTCCTTTTCTCCCCCAGAATTTGGCGTGGTGCCCCCTGCCCTGCTTTTCTGGTCATTTAGGTCTTGAATCCAAGGCCAGCCCTCAAGACATCTCCCAACGTTCTACCCCAAGCTCCACCCTCCACAGCTGCCTCGCTTCTTCTCTGAGCGCAGAGGTGTAGAGCAAATCACCTGTTGGTCTGTTTTCACACATTCATTCTCTCTCCACGGGAGGTAAACTCCCTCAGGCAGGGACTAGTGTGTACTAGAATAGTTACTAGTAAACACAAGGCAAAAGGAAGGAAGGAAGGAAGGAAGGGAGGGAGGGAGGGAAGGAGGGAGGGAGAGAGGGAGGGAGGGAAGGAGGAAGGGAAGGCCCAAGTCACTCCAAACTTCCTACTACAAAAGTCTTTGCAGGTGGAAATGACTGGCCCTCACTCTAGGAGCTGAACCACTCAGTGCCCAGCTGTGCAGGTGAGGGATTGGGGTCTGGAGGCCCCCCCCCGTCCAGGCTCAGTTCTTCCCACTCCCAGAGGGGCTGTGGCCGTAGCCGGGGCTCAGGGAACACAGGCAGGAGGCATCTGGTCCCCCATCTTCTCTCTCTGGATACATCAGTGCTGTCTGCTTTCCTGCTCTGCCCCCCCCATGCCTGGTAAAATCTGGCACACAAGGGGGGGTTGTATCTGTGGATGGAGGAATGTGGGGACCCTGAGCTCTTGCCTTTCAGTAGCTGAAGCGTCTCCCCCTGGGCCCCAGGAAGTTGGGCATCTTGGAAGAGTCGGGGGGCCTGTTTTACATAAGAGTCTCTTCCAACCAGCTGGACATAAGATCCCAAAATGAAGACGGAGACTCCGTAGGCCTGTCTGGGTTCACAGGGCTAAGACCGGACACCGGCTGCAGCCCGAGCTCTGCGCACAGTCCAGGAGTGGTTTGAAGAGCCGCCTTCCCCCGGCTGGGCGCCACACCTGTCATCCCAGCTACCCAGGAAGCTGAACCAGGAGGATCGTAGTTCAGAGCCAGCTGGGACCAGAGCAGCCATGAGACTCTTATCTGCAATGAACCCACAAAGCTGCCAATGGAGCCGTGGTTCAAGTGGTAGAGCACCCGCCTCAAACAAAAGAAGCCAATCAAGAAGAGCAGGAGGTTCCCAGTTCAAGCCCCAACACCAGCACAAAAAAAAAGAAGGAGAAAGAAGAGAGGAGGAGAGGATGTGAAGGAAGAGGAGGAGGAGAAGCAGCAGCAGTAGCAGCAACTCAAAGCAACAGTACTGACGGTCACCATGACCCAAGCCACAAGCCTTGTGGTGTCCCTACTACGTGCCAGCTTTGCCAGCAAAGCTGCAGCAGGTGGCTGGGGGGGGGAGTGCGGGGCAGGTCAGGGATCTGAGGATGCCTCAAAACCACCTGGGGGCCGGAGGAGGCCAGAAGCAGAGGCAGGGAGACTGAGGCCAGCTTCCCTGAGGCAGCTCAGCTGGCTGGCAGGAGGAGAAGGCTTTCGAGCTGTGAGGAAGGGGCAGAGCCCAGCCCCGGACACCCGTGCACCCATTCCACGCAGGAGCCTGTGCACCACGCCCCAGCCCTACCCCCTCCCCCCAAAGCCTCTGGGACGGTGGTGGAGCCCCATGATGCCCGGCCCACGGCCACCCGGCCTCAGATCCCGAGTTGCTCTTGTGGCTTCGCCACTGATTTCCCCACCAGCACCCATCCATGGCTCACCTGCCCCTTCTCTCCCCAGTCCCACTCAGCCAGCCTCACAAGCACCCCAAGACTCTGATCTCCCCCATCCCCTACCCCAGTCCTTCCCAAGCCAGGCACATCCTCCAGTTAGCCAATGGCCTGCCCCCTCCTGAGGCCACGCCCACCTCCTTGCCTCCTCCCCCCCCCACCACCCCAGGACCCTGCCACGCCTCTAAGCCCACAGGGAAATCCACTCTGCAGGGAGGATTTGGGGACAAAGGTTTCTTTGTGCCCGGGCTGCTCAGGACAGGCCGAGGCTTCCTTAGGAAAAGAGGAGTCAGGAGATTTTTGTTCCTGCAACCCTGGTGGGACTCAGACAGGGGAGAAGAAATACACATGGATGGTAGAGGGAGGTGGGGGGTGGTCCACAAATTGGGGGTGTCTTTAAATCACAAAGAAAGGGAGCAGGCTTGTCTCCCCATATGCAGCGGGCAGGATTGCATGTTGCTGGGATGTTGTTATTGTTGTTGATTTTTTTTCCCCCTCCTCTTTTGGAGAAAAAAAAAAAAAGAATAAAACGGACACAGAACCCAGAAGCGCGGTTGCCATGGCAACGAAAGTTTGAGGCCAGGTACTTTCTGACACCCTTTCGGGGCGCAGTGGTGGAGACAGGGATCTGGGGTGTGGTGCAGTCAGCCGAGCGAAACGCCCACACCACCTCAGACCTCCCCCCGAAAATTTCTCAGCAACCGCGACAGGCTGATAACTCGTCCCCGAGCTCCAAGGAGGAAAATCGGGTTGGGTTGTTTTGGGGTTTTTTTTTTTCCTCCTTTTTCTCAGAAGAACGAGCTCCAGCCAACGGTGACCAAAAGCTACGGAAGGGAAGGGGGTGTCATGCCCCCCAGTAAATTCACTAGCCATGTTTGGACTACCCCAGGCCTGGGGTGACCATCTCTGCTCAACCACTGTCCCCCTCAAAAATGCTTTCTCCAGTCCCCAGAGGTCTAGATCTGCTTCCCACCACATCTCTTTGATTCCTTTCTGTCCCCCAAGAAGATACTTCGGGCTTCCTCACCCAAAAAAAAACCCACAAAAAACCCTCAGTTTCCTCACCTGAAAAATGGGCTTTCCACACGTGGGCCCGGTTGAGGGCCCGAGTCTGACAAGATGGTACAGAGGGGACAGTCACCTAGCTACTTGAAAAGTCCAGAGTGAGGGATAGTGTTTGAAGCCAGCCCTGATTATAAAAGAAGTTTGTGAGACTCCCTCTCAATCCATGGCTGGGTATGGTGGCTGCAGCCTGTAATCCCAGCCTACGGGGACACAGCACAATGGCTGGGGGCAGTGGTATCCACCTGTCACCCCGTGAGACCAGACAGCACAAGTGGGAGGGCACCGAGGGAGGCTCTACCTCAGAAATAACCAATGCCAGAAGGCGCTGGAGGTGTGGCTCAGGTGGTAGAGCACCTGCCTGGCAAACAGAGGCCCTGAGTTCAAGTGCCCAGTGCCGGCACACCCAGGAAAGAGATGTTTTCAAGTGAGAAGTTCAGAATCTGGTGCTTGTAAAGAGCTGAAAATGGATGTCGGTCTGCATGGTTCTTAACTCTGCATCCATCAACAGTTAGTTTAGAATGCAGTGCCTGGCTAAGCTATAACTGACTGAGGCGTGGGGGACTGGGTGGAGCCTCAGAGGGGGGCCTGGACACCCCGGGGCCCGAGCGACCGCACAGCTCTGGCTGCCAGGGCCAGGGCTCCACTCCATGGTCTCAAGTGTTTTCTCGTGTGGGGGAGGCCGGCCGGCTTTGAGGACGCAGGCCGGCCCTGGTAGAAGGAGGCTGGTCTCCAGGGTCACATAAAGCTCACGTTGAAGTGTTGGGGTGCAGCTGTACCCCGACACACGGTGTCCTGAGGCCTCCTTGTGGGAGAAGAGGCCCGGCTGGGTTATAGCCAAAAAGGCAGCGGCTAACTTTCTTTTTCCTTTCTTTTGATTAGACCCAAGGCATTGGTTCACCCCAGAAATGAGTTTGATGGAGGGGGAGGTTAAGAAAACCAAAAACGATCAGGGCGGGACCTGCTCAGATCCCCGTCTTCCACAAACGGCCACCATGGCTAGGAGAACACAGGAAAGACGGGACGGAGAGACACAGAGTGGGGGCCTGTGGCCACACGAGACCCCCCCACCCACCCCAAGCCCGCACCCCAAGACCCCATTTCCTTTGCATATTATCACTCTCCTACTGTAACTATTCATGGAGTACCCCACGCAGCCAGGGTGGGGGTGTCGGACCCCAGGAAACACCGGGCTGTGCCAGCCACGAAGCTTGGAGAGCCAGGGCTGAGACCCCAAGATAAGAGACCTCACCCCCCCCCAAGAAGGACGGGGTGGCGGGTAGCCGCAGACTCTCCCTCCAGGACCCCGCGGGGAGAAGCGGCCCGCGCAGCCCGGGGCACGCTCCACCCACTCAGTTCCCTCCAAGGGCGCGCGTGGGGTGTCCACGGGCACCGGCGCCCGGGTGGGGAGTTCTAATGGTGAGGAGAGGGGCGCGCGCCCCTCCACGCAGTGGAGACCCCGCCAGTCCCAGGGCTGTGCCCCCCCACGGCCGGGCACAGCCCCCCACTCCCCCCCACCCCGAGCCCCACGCCAGCACCTCGCCGCCTGCCTTGGGGCCCCTGGGTGCGCGTGGAGCCGGCAGCGGAGGGGGGGAGCCCGGCCTGGGGGGGCGGCCACCCCCCGCCCCACTTTGGAGACGCCCCATGTTCCCGCCGCCTGGGTTCCCTCCCCGGAGGCTGCCGGGTTTAAGGGGGGATCACGGGGGGTCCCGAGCCGGGATGAAGCGCTGAGCGGCGACCCCC
>NW_012267230.1:4625286-4649020 GCF_000151885.1 Dipodomys ordii
CCGCCCCACGGCCGCCCCGAGAGGATCCCAGAGCCAGGGACACAGCCGGACCCCCCCCAGGACTGTCCCCACCCCACCCCCAGGTCCCGGCCCCAGGGACAGCTGACCAGGACCCCCCCACACTCGAGAAGGACCTTGGCTTGGGGAGGGGGGGGTCACTGGCCAGGAGTGGAAGGCCCCCACACAGATGCGGGGTCACGGAGGCTGGAAGGCGGGCCCAGCCTCTGGGTCACCCCCAGCACACACACACACACACACACACACACACCTGCACCCCACCCAAGCCTGAGCCCTAGGAGGGCGTGGAAGAGCAAGGAGGGCGACCCCCACACACACACAGGCCGGCCCCCATGAGATTCCCGACAGCAGCACCCCAGATCTCAAACCAGACGCAGGGGTGCCCCACAGAGCCGGCCGACCTGGAATCTATAAGGTTGCCCGTGGGGGAAAGAGCCCGCACACAGGGTGACTTAGAAGATCAGGAAAATGGGGGGGGGGTCTTCACTAGCTGTAGGGGTCGGAGCGAGTCATTCACTCTCTCAGAGCCATATCCCCTTGGCGCTGGTCACCATGCCTGTCCAAAGCACTTGGCGCACAGTAGGTGCTCAATAAGCACCAGCCACTAGGGATAACCTCTGGACCAGGTCGTTGAAGCCACTCAGAACCAACCTTTTCAGGGGCCCCTCGTGCAAACCAGGATTGCCCACCTGCGGGCACCCGCCCTCACCCCCACCTCCTTCTCTGAGCTCCCAGGCCCGGGGTGTGTGTAACCATTAATTGCACGTTGATTGCAAGAGCTAATTTGAATTCTGCCCAAGCTGAGCACAGTCTCCAGCCACCCCCAGCTCACCGCATGGTAGGCTTGGCAGAATTCAAGGTTAACGAATTGCCTTCCCCCTGTGGGGGTGGCCAGGCTCACGTTGTCAGCTGCTGTCGCAAGGTAGGATGGGCTGGAACTGGCATGAAGAATGGCCAGGGGTCCCTACACTTGCTTATTAGAGCCCTTTGCTGGCTCCCGGCAACGGCTGTCCAACTATCTCGAGAAGGAGAATGTGTGTGGTGGCATCAGAGGATATTGGTTGACAGAGGAGATCTATCATGGCCAAAGAGCTACGAGGAAGCCACCAGCGCTTTTAACAAGCACGCAATATTTATCCTTCCAGTGTCTGGACACATTGCCAACGGGTCCCTTGGCAGTGAGCTTCATGCCCCTCTTCTTGCAGGACCCAGAGCCCTTCAAGCCTCAGAGTTCTGAATCGGAGGGTTCAAAGTCAGGACCAAGCAAAACAGATCTCAGGGAGCACGCGGGCCCAGGGCCCTGACATTGAAGGCACTCACAACGTCTCTGACCTGCCACTGTGCTTTCAGCTCCCAGGAGAAAACACCAACGACTTTCATCAGAACAGGGCAGAGCTGGGTGCTGGTGGCTCACTCCTCATTACTCAGGACGCTGAGATCTGAGAATGGAGGTTCGAATCCAGCCTAGGCAGGAAAAATCCAGGAAAATCTTATCTCCAATCAACTACCAAAAAGCCAAAAGGGAATCTGTGGCTCAAGTGGTAGAGTACTAGCCTTGGGCACAAATGCTGAGAGTCAGCACTCAGGCCCTGAGTTCAAGCCCCAGGAATTGCACATGCACACACAGAAAAGAGCGGAGTAGATCGTGCAGGGGCTGGGTGTGAAAGGGAACAAGATGGAGAAGGTGGAGGAAGCTCCTAACACAATGGCAAGGTGACACTGGAGCAAAGATTTCAAGGAGCTCAAGGAGGGACCGTAAGTCCTTGTCTGTGAGAAGAAAAAAGATCCAGGCCGAGGGACAGCCTGTGCAAAAGTCCTGAGGTCAGAGTCTATGTGGCCGTCTGTGGGAAAGCAAAAGCCACAATGTGAGCAAGGGGCAGAGCCAAAGAGGTCAGGGAGATGAAGAACAGATCACCGGCAAGGATGCTGCTAGTGCTTCCAGAAAAAAGCAGGAGCCAGCAGAGGGTCTGGGCAGAAGGAAACCAAGTCTACCTTCAAGTGGAAGGGAGCACTCTGGGGGGGGGGGAGACTGTGTGCAGAGGGCTAGAAGCAGAGCGATCTGAGTAGGAGACTTAGATTAGGACAGCAGAGGTGGCCTTGGTTATGATCCATTGGTCTTTGTGGTGCTGGGGATGGAAACCCGAGCCTGCACAATTAAGGCAAGTGCTCTCCCACCGAGCTGTACCCTCACTACCAACGACTTGATTTGTCCAAGGATGGAGCGAGGGGTGCAGGGGCATTGCGGGGGGGGCTGGAGCTCTTGCAATGACAGAAGTGATGTTTACTAGGATGACTGCAGGGGTGCAGGGGAAATTCAAACCGACTGATACTGTGCCCGACCCGGAGCTCAGGGGGAGGCAGTGGTGAAGACTTCACCACCAGGGGGCGCCACATCATACCCCTTTTTCGGTCCTTGAAATGCATCCAAAGGCACCAGCAAGCACCTTTCCATGGGGCGGGTGCATTGATCCTGAGTGATCCCAGTTGTAGTGACCTTGGGCACAGGATTGACCTTGACTTTGCAATGGGTGCAAACGAATGGGATTGGTTTAGGAAACAGGAAATTAGGGCTCAAGGCCCCTCCTCCTAGCCCACTGCTATTGGCCAAGGCCTGTCAAAGGCCTTTTTAACCATCCCTGCCAGGATCCCTGGCCTGCACCTGCTGATGGACAGGCCAGTCCCGCTCACCTCTGCCCAATCACCTGGCAAGCACTTCCATTGCCTTTCTGGAGGACAAAGTCCAAACTGATCACTCTGGTCCAGAACTCCTGGCTCCTACACACAGACACACACACACACACACACACACACACACACACACACACACGTTGGTCTGACAGATGTAGGCCTTCTCCCCATTCCTGGCTGCCTGGGCCTGTCACCAAACAACTTTGAACCACGATGTCTGTTTCCATACCTGAGTCTCCCATAGGTGTCCCCCCCCCCACCCCTACCGGCAATCTCCGTCAGCCCTGAGGCTAGCCTGCCGGTCATGTTGGGTTCAACCTTACGTTTTGTGTAGCCTGGCTGGAGTTTGACTCTAGAATGTTAAATTTTCATGAGAAGCCGGCATTCAACCATCATGAGATCGGACATAAACATCTTGACTTTGGTTTCTCTTACAAGATCAAATTCCCACCAACCCCTGGGCCTGCATTTTTGCCTACAAACATTGACAAATGTCCCTGTTACAGGGGCACAAACAGCCACGGTGTCACTGCGCCTTTCTGATATTAAGAACAATTGTCAGGCTACTACTGGGGGGATTCAAATTCAGAACTGGGTACCAAGGTCCAAAATGCTTTTGATAAAAGCAGTCTAGGAGCCTAGCCAGGCAGCGGTGGCTCGCACCTGTAATCTTAGTAGGCAGAGATTGGATTGAGGGTCCAGGCCAGGCAGACATCAATGAAAAGACCCCAAAGGCAAAATGGGCTGGGGTGTGGCTCAAGTGGTAGAGTGCCTACCTAGCCAAACATGAAGCCCTTGAGTTCAAATCCCGGTCCCACCAAACACAAAAGACAAAAATACACCTTCGTTGATGCTAAAAGTCAAGGCGGTCTTGCCTGAGGGCCTCGAGGGAGACTTTTTTGGGTTGCTGCTCCCACAGAGGTGTTCAGTTCATGAAATCTATTAGAGCAATATAGTTGGGAAGTGCACTTTTCTTTTTTAACATTGGACATGTTTGCCAGGAAAACTGTTGCTATTAATAATGACTTTGGTGCTTTCCAGGAAATACGAGCGGGCTTCGCAGCGACAAGTCCCCAATGCATTGCACTCGCCATTTCTCTTCAGAGTCGGCCCTACAAACACACCCCCTGCTTTCTGCTCTTCCTAAGTCACTTCCTGTTTCCTGATGCGTCTCAACAGAGCTTCCCCAGCCCCTAGGCCCTCCTCATTATAGCAAGAGATTAGCAATTTCTAATTATCAAGGAGGCTTTTTAGGCAACGGCTCCCAAGGTAGCTAAACCTCATGCCCATTTCCCTTCTTTGAATAAGTCCCAGTTTCCAGGGACTTGGGAGGGGCGGTAGGGGGAAGCTCTGAGCAGTAGGAGCTGTCCCAGAGGGAGCAGGGAGGGGAGGGCTGAGGCTCTGGGGAGGAGAAGCAGCTTCGGTAGACAGTGAACAGCTGGAACTTTCCTGCCCCTTTGCTTGTTACAGGTCCAGGTGGAGCCCAGGGCCTTGTGCATGCCAGGTGGGCACTCTGCCACCAAGCTCCACCTCTTCCAGGTAGACCCCTGGCCTGTGCCAGAGTGTCATGGAAAAGCCAGCCCAGGGCTGCATCTCCATGGATTTCTGTTCTCCTGGGAAGATGGTAATATATGAGAAGAGAGGGAAGAAACAGAATTTTTTTTTTTGCCTTGTCCTGGGGCTTGAACTCAGGGCCTGGGCACTGTCCCTGAGCTGCTTTGGCTCAAGGCTGACATTCTACCACTTGAGCCACAGCACCATTTCTGGCTTTGTCTGTGTATGTGGTACTGAGGAATGGAACCCAGGGCTTCATGCATGCTAGGCAAGCACTCTACCATGATGCCACCTTCCCAGCCCCAGAATCTTTAAAGATGAGCTCTATGGGGGGTGGGGGGGCGCTGCAGGAGGGAGTGAGGAGAGATGCTGGAACTGGGGAAAAGTAAAGGATATCCCAAGGTTAACAGTGAAAATGTCAGTGCTAGCTGAGCTCACGCCTGCAACCCTAGCTACTCAGGAGGCTGAGATCTGAGGATGGCAGTTCAAAGCCAGCATAGGCGGGAAAGTCCATGAGATTCTTATCTCCAAGGAACCACCAAAAAGTCAGAAGTGGAGGTGTGGCTCAAATGGTAGAGCGCCAGCCTTGAGAGAAGCAAAAAAAGCCACAAACAAAGGATAGCACCCAGGCCCTACGTTCAATCCTCAGGACACTTCCCCAGGAAGTGGCAACCTGCCGCTGCTACATGGGGCGACCCCCCTGGATGAATCTCTCTTCCTTATCTCCCCTTCTCTGCCTCAGTTTTTCCGGCTATAAAATAGGCATAGGGCAGGGAACGTGGCCATGCACTAAGTTTTCCACATTCTGCCCCCATTCTGTCTCTCTTGACCGTCAGGGGTTTACTGGCAGATAAGCGAATGTGGCTGGCGGCAGCAAGCCTGTCTGCCAGAAGGATGGGTCACATAAAGAGACACGGCTGGGAGTGCAGAGCCTGGAAAACAGGCCAAGGGGCTTTGAATCGACTCCAATGGCCCTGCATGCCACAGGGAGCCAGTGACCCCCGCTCAGGGCTCTGGGGGGCCGGCCAGGCGGGGCTGGGGAGGGGGGAACGTGAGGCTCATGCCTCAGGCCACAGCCAAGGACTGAAGCCTGCATTTAGGGAAGAGGAAGAACCTCAGACTCCAAACCCAGCTGACTTCAGAGAGAAGAACAGAGCCCAGCCACACATGCGCATTCTGCACAGCTGCTTGGAAACCAACTGCAGTGGCCAGCGACCTGGTGGATGTTGGAGGCGGGGTCTGGGATGGAGGAGAGGCGGGGTCTGGGATGGACGTCAATTTGACCCTGCCTGAGCATCAGACGCACGTGGCCAGCAAATTGGATCTGAACCTCTGTGTGATTCTTCCCCCTCAAACTCCAGCGTTCTAAAATCTCAGCTGGGGAAACTGAGGCTTGGGGAGAAGCAAGGGCAAAGGTCAGAGCCCAGAGCCATCCTGAGTTCCCTTGACCTTTTAGGGCCCACTTCTGGCAGATTAGCCACAGTGTCCAGGTTTCCCCCCACCGTGCAAAATGGTCTTGGGGGGGGGGGGGAGAATCACTGGCTTTTGCTTCTTGTTTTCCCTCAACCAGTGGGGGCTTTTCTTAGTCCTCAGGATCGGTAAGTGCTTTGTTTTGCCCCTGTCCTGAGAAGGGGCGTTCAGGAAGGAGGAAGAGGGGAAGGGCAAAGCCCCTTCCTTCTCCCCATTTCTGGAAGTTTGCAAAGCTGTGGTTTGCGTCCCTCTGCTGCCCCCTAGGGGCCAAGAGCAGAGACGCAAGCTCCTGGCAACCGCCTTCTAAGGCAGGGGTAGAAGAGGAAACAGGCTGCAAAGCACTCGGGGCTAGGCTGCAGCTCCAGGGCTCCAGGGACTTCGGTGGAAGTCTTTACCTAGCCACCATCGTCTAGAAGGGGTCAGGACCTCCCCAGGGACCCTCTGAGTGGTCAGCTTGATTTGTGTCCTTATGACATGGACAGAAATGTGCTCAAATAGAATTAGGTGTCATTAAAATCCATGCAGTCACCAGGCAGTGCCAGTGGCTCAGGCCTGTCATCCTAGCTGCTCAGGAGGCTGAGATCTGAGGACTGAGCAAAGCCAGCCCAGGCAGGAAAGCCTGAGAGACTTCTCTCTAATAAATGACTCAGGAAAAGCCGGAAGTGGCAATGTGGCTCAAGTGGTAAAGCACTTATGAGCACAAAGAGGCTCCAGGGAGAGTGCCCAGACCCTGAGTTCAAGTCCCAGGGCTGGCATACATAAATAAATACTAAAGAAGGGGCTGGGAAGGTGACTCCGTGGTAGAGTGCTTGCCTAGCATGCATGAAGCCCTGGGTTCCATTCCTGAATACCGCATACACAGAAAAAGCTGGAAGCGGCGGCGCTGTGGCTCAAGTGGTAGAGTGCTAACCTGGAGCAAAAGAAGCTCAGGGACAGTGGCCAGGCCCTGAGTTCGAGTCCCAGGACTGGTAAAAATAAATGAATAAAATACATACATACAGGCAGGTGATGACTGCTGTCTGGTAGGCTTGGGGAGGGGACCCCTGGGAAGGGAGGGAGGGAGGGGGCAGGATGCCCTTCTGACCCTAAACGTCCATTCCTGAACTACTTGTAAGTGCTGTAGATGCTAGAACAAAGGTCTGTGTTTTCTGTGGCTGAGTCTGAGTGCGAGCTGTTTAGTTTTCGTCGTATTCTTGGGTCAGCCTTGGGTCCACTTGCCACCTTGGGTCCCAGTGGCCTTAGTAAACCCATCTCTTGGGATGGGACGGGAGCAGGGAGGGCAGGGACTCTTAAGGACACATGGCCGTTGTCTGAAGTTGTCACGGCAGACCTTGGGTCCCTCCTCAGTAAGCAGCAAGGCAGTAAGGCTGTGGTCTAAGCAGATCATCTGAGTGTGAATCCTAGTTCTACTCTTGGTAATATGTAACCTTGGCTATTTTCTCTCTCTGAACCTCAGTTTCTTCATCTGTCAAATGGGGATAATAGTCTCCTTTGCTTCACCGGGGCTGTTAGGAAGACTGTAGGAGCCATACGTGAACGTCTTTCCGTCAGCCCTAAGGTGTGATGACTGCTGCATGATGTTGGCTCAGGGGTTCCCACTGAGGGTGGGAAAGCCCAGAAGAAGGCAAAGTATGGGCTTCTCCCTCCTGGTGTGTGTTTATCAGTTACCGCCGCGTAACAAACACTCCAAATGCCGTAGTTGAAAACAGCAACTTTCCTGATCAGGGATATATGGGAGTGGGCCTAGCAAAGTTTCTGGTTCCGAATCTCTTCTGAGGCATTCCAGAAGTGGGGCTGTGAGGATCTGTCTCTTGGGGAGAGGGGAGAGGGAGGATTGGAGGGCTGGAAGGGCCTCTTCCCAGATGGCTACTACTAGTACCCTTCTAGTATGTTCTATTGGACTGGGAGGGTTAGATGGAATTGACTGCAAACAATCAGGTGACCAGGGCAGATGTGTACAGCTAGGACAGGAGTCAGGGGCAGCCAGGTCTTTAACCCCAGCTGGACCCAGGGCCCAGGACTGGGTGGGTAGGTGAAACTCTGACAGCAAGTGTTTATATTCGTGGGCCCAGGGCTCAGAGGCTAGCCACGAGAGGCTGCCAGACAGGGCTGGGCTGACATTGCTGCCCCCTCACTAAATTGAGTCATGCAACTTTTATGAAGGGATAAAGTTTTCAATGCAAAAAGACAATGTGATTCTGGGCAGACTCATTAAGGGCAAATCCTACCCATTAGAGCTGCAGGTTCTGATAGCATCGCGAGAGGACAGGGAGGACGTGGGACCCGAGGAAGGGCCTGTCCAGGCCCCTGTGGATGCAGCCCTGTGGCAGCCCATCCCCCAAGGCCTGGCCCCAGCTCCGCTGGCTCCTGTGGAGGGGTGTACCTGCTTTTGTCAGATGTGGGCAGTTGTGCCCAGCCACCCAGGAGGAAACCTGAATGTCACCTTCCTGCCATTCATGGCTGAAAGGCACAGCTCCTTCTGACCTCCTTGAGAGAGGTCTGGCATGTCTCCCAAAGCGCCATCTTGGCTGAACAGGACCAGATGGGGCATGGGCTTGGTCTGGCAGTTGGAGAATTAACACTGAGATGGGTTCTTTGGGAGTGGTGTGTTGGAGTATGGGAATCCTGATAGTTCTAGTATTCATGGTAAGCAAATCGTAACCACAGTCATCATCATGATGACGTTGTAATCCGTTGCAAAGAAGGGGAGTCCTGGTGTGCTTGTCTTCTTTGGTGTCAGTGTTCGAATGCTGGACCACAAGACTTACAACACTGCTGTGGTTGGGATCAGTTTAACTGTCCCCTGGAAACAGCCCTGTGTTGAAGGTTGCCTGCTAGTCCTGTTCAAAGCCAGCCCGGGCAAGAAAGTCCATGAGACTCTTATCTCTGGAGCTGTGTGGCTCAAGTGGTTGATCGCTAGTGTTGAGCACAAAAGCTCAAGGATAGTGCCTAGGCCCTGAGTTCAAGCCCCAGGACTGGTAGGAAAAAACAATGAGCCTTGAGATCTCAGCTTTCTGAGTAGTTAGGATCACAGACATAAACCACCAGCACCCAACTAACTTTTTTTTAAAGTTCTTTAGAACTTCCTTGTAGAGCTTGTTTAGACAGCATAGATACTAATTTTCTTTCAGCTTTCTTTTTTTCTTTTGTGCTGAAAATTTAGCTCACCAATTATGATAACACAGAGTTGGGATTTTTGTTGTTGTTGTTTTGTGGGTTTTTGTTTTTTGTCCTGTGGCATTGGGGATGGAATCATGAGCTACATGGCTGATTCAATGTATTTATTTTTTCTATCTCACAATATTAATGAAAAGATGGTTTGCCGAGCTCTGATTGTGGATGATGTGCTAATCTTCTTCAAGGACTCTGGGCTTTGTTGATCCTGCTGTGTTGTAATGTGACTTGAAATTCTCCTGTGGTCACAGGCAAGATACCACACTGAGAGGTAATCAGACATTTGTGCTTCTGTTGTTGTTTTTTTTTTTTATCATGTTTTGCATTTTATGGGCTTTGAGATTAAATTGCTTTAGGATTGTTGAGTTGTTACGGGAATAAACTGGATACAATCCGGTTTTCACTTAACTCTGTGGAACTCCTGCTTCACGTTTTTATTCCTCTACTCAGCAGCAACAACAACAAAAAGTTGATAAAAACCTCAACAGAGTAAGTAGTCTCATTGTTTACCACAGCTAAGGTATGGAATCAACCCAGATGCCCCTCAGTGGATGAATGGATCAAGAAAATGTATATATACAGAATGGAATTCTATGCCTCCATCAGAAGGAATGGTATCACCCCATTCCCAAGGAAATGGAAAGACTTGGGGGAAAAGAAAAATTAAGCGAAGTAACCCAAACCCATAGGCTGCATGTTTTCCCTCATTTGTAATAATTAGAATGTGCCTCTAAACCCAATGGATAGTAAAAGACAAATAATGGCACCTGGATATGACTAATTAAACAGCAGTTTAAACATTCACACAGTGAGAACCAAGGAGGATATTCTTAGGAGAGGATTGCAAAGGCTTAATCGCTATGTGCATATGATCATATAAAATGATGCTTACTGAAATGAATTCCAAGAAATGGAAACCAACAGGGTTTTTTTTTATTGAACTGTTTGCAGTTCTTTTTTTCCCTTTTTTTGTCATTATTTTTTTAACTTCTGTACCTTTTTATTTTCTGTACCCTTTGTCTGATTTGGGGAGGGAAACACAGAAACAGTGGGACAAAGGGTGAATCAATTCAGCAGTGATACTCACTAGACACTATGTTGGAAATGAACTACACAATGTGGGAAGAAGAGGGGGTCGGGAGGGGAAAACAGGGAGAAAATGAGGGAGGGGGTGACACTGTTCAAAATGAAATGTACTCATTACCTGGCTTATATAACTGTAACTCTTCTGTACATCACCCTTACAATAAAAATATAATAAAAGTAGAACTCCCTGGGTGGGGGGAAAGAATAAGTGCTATTTAGCCAGGAAAAAAAAACTGAAGGCAAATCTTTCTTAGCATCAACTTTGTGGAGGTTTATTTTGGGTTGGGTATAGTGGCTCACGCCTGTAATCCCAGCTACTTGGATCAGAGATGAAGATCTAGAGGATCATTGTTCAACCAGTAAGCCCAACACGCCTGATCTATAATCCGAGACATCTGTAATCCCGACATCTGTAATCCAAGCTATATGCAAGAGGCATAGTAGAATCGTGGTCTAAGCCTGGTCTCCAGGAAAAAAAAAAAAATCCATGAGACCCTATCCTAAAAACTAGAACAGAAAGGGTTGGAGGTATGGCCCCGTGAAAGAGCACCTGCCGAGCAAGTGTGAGGCCCTGAGTTCAAACCCCAGGACACAGGTATCTTTTATGCATAGGATTCAAGGCAGAGTCTCTTTGGTCAGTTATTTCTCTCTGTGCACGCATGCATGTGCGTGCGCACGCATGCACGCACACACACACACATACACACATTATTGCCATGAAAAGCACCTGCCTCTGTTTTGCATCTGTCTCCGAGTCTGTCTCCTAGAGTAACCTCAGATTGCAAGATTGCTAACAGTTCATGACAAGGAAAGGAACAGCGGAGGCCCCAGGACAGGTCACCCACACTCACATAAAATGAGGGCAATTACCTACAGCGAGGAAGCTGCACCCTGGGGCAAAAGGAATGTCATCTCAGAACCACATCATTCCCCCTCAAGTGCTGACAGCCCTCACACTTCGCCAGAATCCTTTGCAGAACAGGAGCTGAGCTGATGACCAACCAGGAACACAGTGTGGTTGGGATGAATAACTGTGCACACCTCATCCGCGGCACCAGTTCTTCCTCTTATCTGACCTAAAGCTCACATCTGTACTGGCAAGATGGGCTGACATGCTTTGCCCTGTCTCTTCCTGCACTGCGCCCGCTCCGGGTTAATACACCTTTGCCCTCTGCCCTTCCTCACTCACTGTTTGGCTCACTGTAGGGAAGCAGGATGACCGCAGGGTTGGGCCTCTGGCCTAGGACTCTGGGCATAAGACCACCGATGTAAGAAAGCCCTGGAGCAACCCCAGCAGGCTGGGCCCAGGTGGGCCAGAGGAGAGATTTAAGAGCCTCCAAGCACCCGGTGTCTCCCCTAGCAGCCTCAAGATGTGCAGTAGCAAGACGTGACCTCCATGGGAGGCCGGGGCATGAAGGTTCAGAAGGCTACCCACTGAGATGTTATTAACTGATTTCATTTCTGGGCATGGTGGCCCACACCTGTAATCCCAGCACTCAGGAAGCAGAGACTCAAGGATCGTTGAGTTTGGGCTATGAAGACCTTGTCTCCAAAGAAAAAGTCTTAGCAGAGACTTAATTTTCCTCTTTTCATTTACCTACAAAAGCATATGTATTACTTCCATGCTAAAGACAAAGAATAAAAACTAAGCTTTTTTTTTTGTTTTGTTTTAGTGTTGGTCTTGGGGCTTAAACTCAGGCCCAGGGTGCTGTCCCTTAGCTTTTTCATTCAAGGATGGTGCTCTACCACTTGAACCACATCTCCATTTCCAGCTTTTTGGTGGTTACTTGGAGATAAAGAGTCTCATGGGCTTTCCTGCTCAGGCTGGCTTTTGAAGCTCAACCCTCAGATCTCAGCCTCCTGAGCAGCTAGGATTACAAGCAGGAGCCAGTGGCATCTGGCCTGAGCTTATTTTTTTAAAAAGAAAACCTGGCCAAATGTCCACCTGGGTCAGGCTCCAGTTTTGTTGAATTATTAATTTTCCAAACTTCTTCCCGCCTAAGCTTCTGTCATCCTTCGGAGCCCTCTGGGGGTTTGAAGCTGACTCCAGCCACCCTGGAGGCATGGAGGCGCTGCTGTAACCCTGGCATCCAGCCAACTCCAAAGGCCAGAGCCAATTAATTACCAAGGCTTTTCAAAGATGTTCCAAATGATTCCGATGCAGGCGTGGAAAAGCGAGCCCTTGAGCTAAAGAAGCCCTTGTCTGAAGAGCCTGCTCTCGAGGGCTCTCCCTGCGGAGCCCTGGGAAGGGGCCTCACACTCGCAGAGGGAGCAAGCGTCTCATCAACGTTCACCATGGGCCGGAAGACTCTGCCCAGCATGACTTCCAAGTGGCTTCCGGTGAGGAAAAACCCACCTGGGTACAGTCAACATTGCCCGCAAGCCAAGATGTACACCAAAAGCTGAGGACAAGCCCTGCCCCCCACAACCCCCTCTGGGTGGCGCCAGGGTGCCAGTGACAAGAGGTGGCCCAACACTGATGCAGGAGTAGAGGGCTTGGGGGTGGGAGGGGGGAGGGGATTCACTCAGCTGCTGTCCCAGAACCCGGGTGGAGCATGTCTTCTGTGCTCAGCATATCCAGGATTCCCGTGACCCCCCCCCCCAGATGAATGTCACTTGTGGGAGCCCTTGCCTTGTCCTGGGTGCCGCTGGCTGGAGTCAGATCTGTTTTCAAAGCAACCCCTCCAAGCAGTCTGCCCACCTTCCTCACCACAGCCTTTCCCCCACCATCCACGTCCCACCCGCTCCTCTATCCCAGGCGACACACCCTCTGGGTGCGCGTGCGCCACGCCCCTCCGCACACGCACAGTGCGCTCATCTCACGAACAGAGCAGGTGAACGGGTGCGCTTGCCTCCCAGACAGGCAGGCAGGGGAGTCGGTACTCACAGCGCCTTTTAGCAACGGAGCCATCGGTGGTATTCCAGCCACAAGCCGCTACTGTTTGGGAAGCAAGGGTGGCAATGGCCCGCTCCCAGTGACTTTGCTGAAGGTCTCAGGCCGTAGCTTCTGACACCAGGACTCAGTACGGGCCGCTCCCAAGCAAAAGCCACACCACCCACCCCCGTAGCTGCCTTCTTTCCCATCTGATCATGCCGGTACCCGCACCACCCCTGCTCTAGGATCCACTCTCATTTTCAAGGAGCCAATCTGTTCAAGTGAGGTGTGACACACACACCCCCAAGCCCTGCCCGTCCAGTCAGCCGAACAGGATTTGTTTGGGAAACATCTGAGGAGCGAGTGTTACTCCCGCAAATGGATGGAAGGCCGAGCTGTCCGACACGCTAGAGAGCTGGAGTCTTGTCCACTCCCAGCCTGTGGAAACAGGCCCCTTCTCTCCGCCACCTGCTCCGACCTGTCCTTCTGCTGGCCTGTCAGGCCAAGTCCCAAAGGACAAGCCCTAGCTGGCAGATGGGTGGCAGCGGAGTGGGACCCTGGCTCCCCAGAGGGGCAAGCCCAGCTCCCTGCCCCACACGACCACTGTCATGACGACCGACCTCCTTTCTGTAGAGAAACGGGGAGCCTGCTTCTTCACCTGCTCAAAGGAGGTGTTACCTAGAGGATGGGATGCAGCGTGCCACCCCCCCACAGCGAGGTGCTTCCTCAGGGCACGAGGTAGACCCCCCCCCCAGGTACCCACCACCTTCAGTGCCCCTTGAGACTCTCAGCTGGCCGCTGGCCGGAAGGAGGCTCCAGTTCCCTAATCCACGTGTCTACCGCGCCCACGGCTATAACAACAACGTAAGCACTTTATTTTTCCATTAGGCTTCTTAGTTTCTTAGTATCACAATGGAATGATGAGAAAACAACAACAAAACATGAGTCTTTGTGAGTCTCTGGCAGAGCAGAGACTTCAAGGCATTTGGAGGGGTGGGAGGCTTGACAGAGTTCATTCTGGTCGGTCGTCTGTCTGTCCTTGACTTGCCAGGCCGGGGAGGATGGCAGAGGTGGAATGGTGAGAAGGTGGCACTGTCACAAGCTGTCCTTGGCGGTTCTGCCCCGTGACTGATACGCACAGGATCGGCGTGGACTACCCGTGGGGTCTCCGGGTGCCCCCTGGGCCCCTTGGCACACAGGCCTCGGCCTGCTCCCAACGCCCTCGGCTTCCACCAGGGCTAACATGGAGGTGAGCCAGCTCCGCTGGGTGGCGGCAGGAGGTGGAGGCTAGCCACGCTGCTCAGGGCACGGACTCCAAGGAGTGGTGAGACTTGTCAGGGGCTCTGTGCTGGGGTGGGCATGGTGTGGTGGGCGATGCGGGTAACCCTAGAGCTTCACGGTGCCCGGCGGCAGGCTGCCGTTGCAGAGCCGGTAGTAGCGCAGGTCGTTGACCAGCCTGTGCACGTTCTGGGTGAACGAGGGCAGGTCCTGCAAGGCAAGGGCACAGCTGCAGCCCAGCCCAAGACCCACTGTCCCCCAGCACCTCAGATCCCTACCAGCCAGAGCCCACCAGCTGCCTCCACACCCAAGCCCTGAGAGTCCTTTAGACAACTCACGGTTCTGCGTGCAAGGCACTGTGGGCAAGGAGGAGTGGCAAACAGGACCTCATGGCATTGTGGAAAGTGATTCCCGGCATCGGCTGCCTAGGCCACCCCAGCCCTGGGCACAGCTTCACGCAGCCTGCCCCAGTTCTCGTGGACAGGGAGAAGGAGCCAGCCTGGAGCGAGTGCCAGCCTGGCTGCCCTCAGTCTCTCCTCTCTCTCCCACGGCCAGTGGAGGTAACGACATCCCCAGATGGCAACACAGGCAGTGCTGCACAGCTTCAGGCCTCCTGCTCCCCCCCGACACTTCTCCTACTATCTCTGCTCCTCTTCCAGACCCAGCTCAGGGCCCTCTGGTTCTGCCCCAGGAGCCAGGTGGGTATTTGGGCTCACGCCACAACTCCACAGCCACAGCTCCAGCTCAGCGCCCGCCCCTGGCTCTATACTTCCAGGTTCTACACTGCCAACCCCCTGGCTGCCTCCCGAGCCTAGGAAGAGAACAGCAGTGGCTGAGGATTAACTGACCCAGGCAGGAAAGGTGCTGGGCAGTGTGGCCCACAGGGGGCGCTGTGCTGTGGACCTCAAACCCCAGGGTAGCACCTGGCACTGGGCTAAGAGGCAGTTTGGCTTTAGCAACACACATACACACATATTCGAGAGTGAAGGAAGGGGAAGGGGAGAGGGGGAGTGAGGGAGGGAGGGAGCGAGAGAGAGAGAGAGAGAGAAAGAGAGAGAGAGAGAAAGAGAGAGAAAGAGAGAACGCGCAAGCACACAAACATGAAGGGAAGGAGGGAGAGGAAGAAAAGGGAGTGAGAGGAGGGGGAGGGAGGGAAGGGCAAGTGTGACCATTTATACATCCTAAAGAAAACCAACTATGGGATGTCCCTTAAAATCAGTGGCTCTAAAACACCAAGGCAGAATTTTCTTGGTGGAACGCAATAATTCATTTCTCCATTTTAATAGACACCCTGGATAGCTTCTGATGAAAGATGAGAAAATGGACAGACTGACGAAGGAAGATTCCAAGGCAAAGTACAGTAGGACCTGAGTCTGAGACAAACTTCCTGAAGCTGAATCCCAAGACAGAAGCAAGAGGCAGGAAGCAGAAAGCAAAAAGAGCTGGCACAGCAGCGGGAGGCCGAGCCCTCCAGCGCAGCCGCCAGGGACGTGCTGCTCAGGGGCAGGAATCAAGATGCGTGGGTACCCAGGGGACAGTGCAGACTCTCAGCACCTCATGCTTTGACTGGTGGAAGAGGAATTACTTGTCCTGCGAGAAGAGTCCCAAGGAGGGCCCCCAAACCAGATGCCTGGGGTGGAAGAGGCAGTAAACTTGAGGGAAGAACAGCTAAGCCAGGCTGGGGAAAGCTGGGCATTATGGGACACAAACATCAGCAGCAATGGCTCATGGGCCTTCAGAGCCATCAGCACCTCAGCCCCACCTGAGGTGGTGCTGAGCCCAGAGCCAGAGCCAGACACCCCCTCTTCCCCACCCCACCCCAGGCAACAGTGGCACAAGGAACGTATGCTCCTCCTTGTACGGTGCAGCTCAGCCTACATGGTGCTAGGGGTGGCTGCGAAGAGCTCCCCAGCACCGATCCTCTCAGCCGTCTCCAGGTGTTGGCAGAGTGAGCGTGGCTTCTGTACAACTTGGTCAGCTGTCCCTGTCGAGGCTCGCCGCCCACTGCCCACTGCTCACCCCAGTGGAGGCCTGCACTGGCAGGGGGGAGTGTGTACAGAAGATGGATGGTCTGCTGGGCCAGGACTTGGGTCTTACTGGCTGAGACTCAGCCATATGGCTACAGACCCCAAGGGTGGGAAAGTGTGTCCTCAACCCAAGCACAGCACTGAGTCATCCTGGCATTGAACAAGCTGCCCCGCGCTACCAAGGGCATAAACCATGCCAGAGGCCATGGCGTGCCATGAGCAGCTGCCCGCCTCACTGAACCAACGCCAGGCTTGAGAACTCTCACTGCCTCCTCGCAGCCTGGCCTCCCTTCCGACTCACCCGATCCATCTTGAAGTTCCGTCCCAGCACGTTTTTCTGGTTGGCATCCACGCCATCACAGCTGGTCAGGAACTCTGGAAGGAAGGCTGCAAAGAAGCCATCGAAGTCAACGGAAGCCATGTTGTAAATGGCGATGGCAATCTCCTCCTGCAGAAGGTCATGGGACTTGTGGACCAGGACCTGGAGCAGCACATTCACAAACTGGAACAGCATGGTTGTCCGGAAGATCTTCTGCAGGGAGAGGGGTGGGGCAATGTTGGCCATGAGGCTCCCTCAGATCCTATGGGGCTGCCCCGGTTCCACCCCATCCACACTCATGCTCCCTGACCCAGGAGTCAAGGGTGCAGGCCTCAGCTCAGGGTGACTGGATTCAGTATCTTTCCAAGAGACAGATGCACAATTACCTTGTGGTACAGCTTCTGTTTGGTGTTGAGGGTCTCCAAGTAGAAGAGATTTTGCTTGAAAAGATGGATATCAGGCTGGAGAAAGGACTGTCCAAAAGCCTGGGAAATAAGACACCATTTTGTAAGCAGCACTTAAGCTCCCTCGGACCAGCCCTTGTCTCAGTTCTCCTGACTTGTCTGCTCAGGACTCTGCAATCTGTTCTCCACTGGGCCGTTATTTTTGGTCTTACCTTGCACCATTTCTAGGAAACCTCTAGCGTCCCTTCACGGGACTGTCTTTGAAGAAGCTCACAAGGATAGTCAAATCCCTCTATAATCTTAACAGGCAGTAAAGACTGCCTAATAAGAAGACCAATCAACCCCTCTGGCAGCCATCTCGTGCCTCGGCAACCTGATCTCAGGGGCCTCAAACCCTAGGCTCCTCTCCACTCATCAGCTCGGCATTAGAATCTCTCTGCATGCAAGTTACTAGTTCAGCGCCAGGCGCTGGTTGCTCACTCCTGCAATTCTAGCTACTCAGGAGGCTGAGATCTGAGGATCACGCTCAAAGCCAGCCCAGGCAGTAAAGGCCATGAGACTCATCTCCAATTAACCACCAGAAAACTGGAAGTGGCGCTGTGGCTCAAGTGGTAGAGCACTCGCCTTGAGCTGAAGAGCTCAGGGACAGCACCCAGGCCCAGAGATCAAGCCCCATGACTGACAAAACAAAAAGTTACTAGTTCAGGACAAAAGCAACCCCCCCCCTCACAACACAAAGCACCCTAAGGGGACAGGGACCCGCAAGAACCCTCCCTAGAGAAGCAGCCAACTATAGCTCTGAGAAAGGATCTCATCCCTGCAGCCACAGTTCCAGCAGTTCTGCCCTGTTCTAGAGACCACAGCTCATTTTCTGACCCCATGGTTCCTCCCATGATGGCATGGAGTCAGATGGTACAAAGGCTTTCGGACCTAGCAATGCACTAAAATCCATCTCTGTTGTCTGTACCAATATGAGTCCCTTACTTTTTGAGTGGTTTATTGTATGTCCATAGCAGCTGGTGAGTCGATTCACCAACTGATGGACACTTGGGTTGTTTCCAGTTTGGAACAATTATGAACTTGCCACTGTAACCATCTGTGTAAAAGCTGTCGAAACATATGTTTCCTCGGTAAAATACTTAAGAGGTGGGAATACTAGCTTATATATATGCTCAACTATATATTTCACATTATAAAAAGTTGCCAAACTGTGAAAGTATGTTCCAAAGTGGCTCTTACCATCCCTGAGTGGGGGACAAGGGTTTTTAATAAAGCAAGAACAGAGTTTAGACAGATGAAGGGAAGGCGGGGTGGGGAGGAGCAAACCCCTGATCATTCAAGACCAGTCCTTGGTGAAGAAGAGATGGAGGAGCCAGTGGTAGGGCATGTGCCTTGTCACCCAGTCATGCGTGTACATTCTGTGTGTTGGTGAGGAGGCTGAAGACCCATTGAGGGAAAGCGTGCAATAATGAAGAGCCTTATCCTTAGAATGAAAACAGTCGTCTGACAGTGAGTACTGTCTACAGGCTGCATTTTTCCCAGTTTAAGCTCAAACTGGGATTAACATCTATCCAGTTACTTTCCTCAGATGCAAGTGGTATCTCCTTCCCTCTCCCTTTGTCTCTTCTCTTGCTTCCTCCTCCCCCCACCCTCCTCCCTTCTTTGAAATATCGTCTGTGTGACCCCAGCAGTCTTAGTGCTGGGATTACGTCCACAGAGTCATGCCAGGTGGAGCTGGTCTCTACACACTCAGTGAGTGCCCTAGAACCTGTGATTTCAGAGCTGTGGTGACCAGCTGGGAGGAAGCAGGGCCCTATTCCAGACAAGAAGCCAAGGGACGGTAGGTCAAGGAGGAACTCAGGACAAGGCCCGCCCTTTCTGCATTCGTCAGCCGTCCGCCTCACCTGCATGATGGCACTGAACTGGGGCTCATTCTCCATCTGTTCCTCAGCAACCCCCCTCTGCACACTGGCCAGAACCGTGGACTTGAAGAAGTATCGCCAGTTGTGATGGAGAGTGCGGAAGAGGAGCTCAAATAACTCTGCCTTCACGTCAGGGGAAGGGCGCTGGGGAGATATACAAGAGGTCAGCCTTCCTCTTGTTTGCAAGAGGGATTGAACCAAGACACTTGCACTTGCTTAGCAAGCCAAGTCTATAGCCTTTTTTTCCCCTTTCTTTCTTTTTTTTTTTTTTTTGGTGGGGGGGGGGGACAAGTGGTGGTGGTGTCTGGTCGGGACTTACTACCTTTGCCCAGGGTGGCTTCTTGCCTCCACCTCCCACGAGCTGGGATTACAGGCATGAAGCACTGTGGCTGGTTGCTCACACACCCTTCATGTAGCTCTGGAGGCCACTCTCAGGTTGGGCCCAGGGCAACACAGAAACACGAGATGCTAGTGGCATCCCAGAGTGTCAGTGCCACCTCTGTGTCTATCCCTTCCTGTCCAGGGGGCATCAAGTTCTGTGGAGTAAGCACTTCACACAGGGGTACTCTGTAGCAGAGACAAGCCTGCACCTGAGCTAGGTGCATACAATATACCCTTTTTCTGACAGGAGCATCAGGCTTTGTCTGCCAGGAAAAAGAGCTACTCTGTGGAGGAACAATAAGAATATGGATTTTCCTGTCAGAAAACAGCTGGTTTGATGTGTTCTCTCCTCCTTGTTGTGCCATCTCCTTTTGTCCTGGCTAACCTACTGGCCTTGTGCTACCTCCAAGGGTGAAGACACGATGCCTTCGAAGCAGCTCCGCTGTCCACAGACAAGGTGAGTTTAAGAGCAGCCAGGAAGCACAAAGAACTGCTAATGAGGACCTTGGAGGTTACAAGCTGAGCTAACTGCCACCTGGGCCTCTCTGGTCTTCAATGCAGCCAGGATTCTTTGAGAAGCAGGGCCCCACAGAGCACAAGTCTCTAGCTCAACCAAAATCTCAAGTCACTAGAGAACATGCAGGTCTCATTATTCTAGACGTCTCTGCAGAATTCAAAATTAAATGGCCACAGATCTTTAATCCAGCTTTGATTAAAATTCAACTGGCACTTGAGCTGACAGGCTTCCCCGGCAGAAGCTGTACAGGGTTCACAGGTGTCTCTGGGGGCAAAGCACCTGGACTCACTTCTGGTCTGGTTCAGTTAGTTAAGAGGCTCAGCTCTTATGTAACTACTAATATAAATCCAAGTTACACCCCTACTTATCTTGGATCTTCTCATGCCAGGTACCTGAGTGTTTTCAAAGGACAAAGAACTTCCTATGACAGTGAATGGTTTACACAGTTCCAAGAACTTGCCCTGAATCTCTGAGACTGTGGATGCTCTTGGTAGGAAAGCATACTGGTGGTGCTGCTGGCATGGACAGAACAGCAGACATGCACTTCACATTATAAACTGACAATGAAGATTGGCTTGGGCGTATCCCTCAATCTTATGATTAACCTGTTATGCTTACACTAGACTAGTTCCAATTAATCTGATCAACTATTAACAATACTACCAAGGCTAAAGGTATTTTATCTTGGGAAAAACACTACTTTGCAAGAATATTTTAAATCACAGATGGACTTTAAAACACAGCGCAGCTGGGCACTGGTGGTTCACACCTGTCATCCTAGCTACTCAGGAGGCTGAGTTCTGAGGATCATGGTTCAAAGCCAGATTGGGCAGGAAAGTCCATGAGACTCTCATCTCCAATAAACCACTAGAAATCCGGAAGTGGCACTATGGCCCAGCGGAAGAGCACTCGCCTTGAGCTGAAGAACTGAGGGATAGCGCCCAAGCCCAGAGTTCAAGCCCCACAACCAACCAAAAAAAAACAAAACTACCCCAGTGCGCTTTACCTTTATGCTTCATCCCCAACTCCTCCCATCTCCCAGTGGCAAGCAGAGGCAGGGTAAGGAACGGTGTAGGGGCCACCTACCTCAGCTATGATGGGGTACACCTGCTCCATGCAGAGGGAGATGATGCTGGGGAGGAAGGGCTTAAACACCTGGCCAGGCTCCTGTACCACTACCTGCAGAATCTTCAGGAACTTCTCCACCACTCGGCAGCCAGTGCTGCCTTCATGGAGTATGCTTTCAGCCAGTTGCTCTCTGTGGACAAGAGAGAAACCATACAGTAATACAAGAACTGCTTCTTTCTCTGGGGACCCACATGACTAGCACCTGTGGTGAGTGAAGACAAGGAGTACCAAGTCCTGGGCTCTGGAGCCAGGCCTGCTGACATCTCCCCTAGCTGAAACTCCTAGGCAGCAGGCATGTGGTTACCTGGTAAACATATTGAGGAAGGTCTGAATGATCTGTTCAGTGAAAGGCACGCCCATCTGTACTCTAAGGCCTCGGAACAGAGTGAGGAAGAAGCTCAGCATCTCATCAGTCACATCTAAGTAAAGGACAAACAAACGGTCAGAGCTATGCATCAGGGACCAGCGGAGCCTCAGCTCCTCCACTGACTACATCCATGCTGCTCTCTCTCTCTCTCTAAGGCTTCCTGCTGGAAGAAATTTCTCCAAACCATCAGCCAATGATGGAAAGTGGAAAATGATCAAGGACCTGCTGAGCAAATAGCTCTGTGCAGAGAAGTGCTGCTATATGGCCCACCAATAGAAAATGGAGGTGGCCCCAGATCCGCCCTCACTGCTCAGCATCCAGCAATGGTCAGTTTTTACAGCAGATACATTGTATTGTGCTCACACTGACAAAACTACTCAACTGGGTCAACACTTAAGGACTTTAGCTACTTCTCTTTATGACTGACAATCCCTGCAGTCAGGTCAGGGTAAGTGGCTGCAAGTGGAAGATGAAGGCGTACTCTGGTGCCTTGGCCCAGGTCCATTAAATGGACTAATTGCAGAAAATACTGGTTGCAGCTAGTGTGGCTTTACTAACAGATTTCAAAGATCATCTTTACTCAGTATATTTTGGCCTTTACTGCACACAATTCATTTATACAAGTTGACTGGTGAATGAATACACTCATCCACTGACAAGTCTACTACACATGCTTTTAGGAGAGCCTGACAAGGAAAAGTACATCCACGGAGCTTGGAGCACACTGTCAAGTGCCAGCGGCAGTGACAGGGTAGCTAGGGGAGCATCTCAGTCAAACTTGCCTTGCCACAGAAGCAAGCACATACAACAAGGCGCCCTGCCTCTCTTGTGTGAGGCCTGCCACTGTCTCGTCCTCTCATCCTCCCTCTTCAGGAAGATGAGGGC
Organism: Dipodomys ordii; assembly: GCF_000151885.1. NCBI lineage: Eukaryota > Metazoa > Chordata > Mammalia > Rodentia > Heteromyidae > Dipodomys > Dipodomys ordii. The sequence continues at coordinate 4,647,380 of NW_012267230.1, forward strand.
TTACAATGAAGACTAGACACGAGGCGGCAAGTGACTCAGGGGCTCGTGACATGTGCCAGGGCCCCTACTGAGTGCTCTGCTCACTTTTCCATGAAGCCTCAGCCCAGATGCTCCGAAGAAGCAGAGCCCTGTCGCTGACGTCAGCTTCCCTCCACTGAGCAAGTGCAGACACATGGCTCTGCAGCAACTCCACCCTCGAGGCTCCTACCTGACTGATGGATGAAGGCTGGAAAGAGGGCCAGAGAGACCTGAACAGATTCCTGCAGTGACTGGTAGCAGATCTGCCGAGACTTTGTGGACTCCCCAGAGATGTTCTCCACAATATCTTCCAAAACACTAAGTGTCTGGTGGATGATCACTTTGGCTGCAAATCAAGATTAAGTTGCAGGTTATGAGCTGCCTGAGGATACAGTTCTGTAAGAGGGAACACAACAAATGGGAGAGAAACCTGTCTTGCTAAAAGAACACATTCTCTCTTAATTCTGTTAAATACTTCCCTCCTTCCCTCTGTCCCTCTCCGCCTCCTTATTTTTTACTGCCAAGACTCTAGCTGTCTGCCTGCCTACTCACTTCAGTTTTTACCTCTGTTTTGCCTTACTCATCAGCCACAAGTCCACACAAAAGACAAACTGAGCTATAATCCTAAGCTAGGTATGGTGGCCTTGGCCTTAACCATGACCTACAGAGGAAGAACAGACCAGTAAGGGAAATGGCAGTGGTGACTGATTACCACAGGCAAGAGACCACATTTGGATCAGCCTTCTTCCACCAGAACTAATCCACATGAGGCATGCAGTAGAGCATGGTGCTGGGGCCAGGAATAAATTACCTGGCCAACCCATTAGGCCTAACAGGTCTGTGCTCTGAGAATACTTATTATCGTTATCAAGAGAGTAGACACTCCAATGATACCTCTAATTCTAGCAAAATGCCGATACATGATTTCATGTTATGATCCCATATAGTACACAAAGGGAAAATGAAGGCAGTTGCAGCCAACACAGAAGGGCAGGGAGCCCCTGATATGACCCACAGGGTTAGCAGCTGGCCAGATGCCTTGGGCAGGATCCCCGCTAGTGCCCTGAGGCAGACTTGCTGTGAGGATTAGAGGCAAGGCTCAAAAACAATCCTAGCAGAGCACCTAGCACAGAAGGCAGGGAAGTCTGGATGGAGACCCCAATGGCTCAGCGAAGCCCAGGGAGAGCAGTCCACCACCTGAAAGTAAGCTCAATCCTTTCTGGAACCCTGTGGCTCACCAGCCGCTCTACAGGCTAAAGTAACTTCCAAGGGAGAGTATGGCAGAAAGAGGCTCTCAGGAGTTGTGTGGGCTCAACTGTGCCCAACTCTGCTTGTAGCTGTCTTGGTTTACTCATCAGAAAAAGTGTGTCCATAGATAATGTCGCCATACACCCAAGACTGATAGAAGACGACAGTGGCCTACAGTAGGCCTAGTCACAGAGACCTGGAAATTGAATGAAAGCACACTTATTACACTACTGACCTGGAAATCACCCCAAACTACTGCAAGCACAAAGGCTTTTACCAAGTGAGAAACCCATGCACACAGGCCCTGGAGAAGCAGCGTAGGGGGAAAGCCAAATCCAAGTCCAGACCTCCGTCATATGGGAAATTAAAAAAGAA
>NW_012267230.1:4649070-4664424 GCF_000151885.1 Dipodomys ordii
CCAAGGAGGGCCCCCAAACCAGATGCCTGGGGTGGAAGAGGCAGTAAACTTGAGGGAAGAACAGCTAAGCCAGGCTGGGGAAAGCTGGGCATTATGGGACACAAACATCAGCAGCAATGGCTCATGGGCCTTCAGAGCCATCAGCACCTCAGCCCCACCTGAGGTGGTGCTGAGCCCAGAGCCAGAGCCAGACACCCCCTCTTCCCCACCCCACCCCAGGCAACAGTGGCACAAGGAACGTATGCTCCTCCTTGTACGGTGCAGCTCAGCCTACATGGTGCTAGGGGTGGCTGCGAAGAGCTCCCCAGCACCGATCCTCTCAGCCGTCTCCAGGTGTTGGCAGAGTGAGCGTGGCTTCTGTACAACTTGGTCAGCTGTCCCTGTCGAGGCTCGCCGCCCACTGCCCACTGCTCACCCCAGTGGAGGCCTGCACTGGCAGGGGGGAGTGTGTACAGAAGATGGATGGTCTGCTGGGCCAGGACTTGGGTCTTACTGGCTGAGACTCAGCCATATGGCTACAGACCCCAAGGGTGGGAAAGTGTGTCCTCAACCCAAGCACAGCACTGAGTCATCCTGGCATTGAACAAGCTGCCCCGCGCTACCAAGGGCATAAACCATGCCAGAGGCCATGGCGTGCCATGAGCAGCTGCCCGCCTCACTGAACCAACGCCAGGCTTGAGAACTCTCACTGCCTCCTCGCAGCCTGGCCTCCCTTCCGACTCACCCGATCCATCTTGAAGTTCCGTCCCAGCACGTTTTTCTGGTTGGCATCCACGCCATCACAGCTGGTCAGGAACTCTGGAAGGAAGGCTGCAAAGAAGCCATCGAAGTCAACGGAAGCCATGTTGTAAATGGCGATGGCAATCTCCTCCTGCAGAAGGTCATGGGACTTGTGGACCAGGACCTGGAGCAGCACATTCACAAACTGGAACAGCATGGTTGTCCGGAAGATCTTCTGCAGGGAGAGGGGTGGGGCAATGTTGGCCATGAGGCTCCCTCAGATCCTATGGGGCTGCCCCGGTTCCACCCCATCCACACTCATGCTCCCTGACCCAGGAGTCAAGGGTGCAGGCCTCAGCTCAGGGTGACTGGATTCAGTATCTTTCCAAGAGACAGATGCACAATTACCTTGTGGTACAGCTTCTGTTTGGTGTTGAGGGTCTCCAAGTAGAAGAGATTTTGCTTGAAAAGATGGATATCAGGCTGGAGAAAGGACTGTCCAAAAGCCTGGGAAATAAGACACCATTTTGTAAGCAGCACTTAAGCTCCCTCGGACCAGCCCTTGTCTCAGTTCTCCTGACTTGTCTGCTCAGGACTCTGCAATCTGTTCTCCACTGGGCCGTTATTTTTGGTCTTACCTTGCACCATTTCTAGGAAACCTCTAGCGTCCCTTCACGGGACTGTCTTTGAAGAAGCTCACAAGGATAGTCAAATCCCTCTATAATCTTAACAGGCAGTAAAGACTGCCTAATAAGAAGACCAATCAACCCCTCTGGCAGCCATCTCGTGCCTCGGCAACCTGATCTCAGGGGCCTCAAACCCTAGGCTCCTCTCCACTCATCAGCTCGGCATTAGAATCTCTCTGCATGCAAGTTACTAGTTCAGCGCCAGGCGCTGGTTGCTCACTCCTGCAATTCTAGCTACTCAGGAGGCTGAGATCTGAGGATCACGCTCAAAGCCAGCCCAGGCAGTAAAGGCCATGAGACTCATCTCCAATTAACCACCAGAAAACTGGAAGTGGCGCTGTGGCTCAAGTGGTAGAGCACTCGCCTTGAGCTGAAGAGCTCAGGGACAGCACCCAGGCCCAGAGATCAAGCCCCATGACTGACAAAACAAAAAGTTACTAGTTCAGGACAAAAGCAACCCCCCCCCTCACAACACAAAGCACCCTAAGGGGACAGGGACCCGCAAGAACCCTCCCTAGAGAAGCAGCCAACTATAGCTCTGAGAAAGGATCTCATCCCTGCAGCCACAGTTCCAGCAGTTCTGCCCTGTTCTAGAGACCACAGCTCATTTTCTGACCCCATGGTTCCTCCCATGATGGCATGGAGTCAGATGGTACAAAGGCTTTCGGACCTAGCAATGCACTAAAATCCATCTCTGTTGTCTGTACCAATATGAGTCCCTTACTTTTTGAGTGGTTTATTGTATGTCCATAGCAGCTGGTGAGTCGATTCACCAACTGATGGACACTTGGGTTGTTTCCAGTTTGGAACAATTATGAACTTGCCACTGTAACCATCTGTGTAAAAGCTGTCGAAACATATGTTTCCTCGGTAAAATACTTAAGAGGTGGGAATACTAGCTTATATATATGCTCAACTATATATTTCACATTATAAAAAGTTGCCAAACTGTGAAAGTATGTTCCAAAGTGGCTCTTACCATCCCTGAGTGGGGGACAAGGGTTTTTAATAAAGCAAGAACAGAGTTTAGACAGATGAAGGGAAGGCGGGGTGGGGAGGAGCAAACCCCTGATCATTCAAGACCAGTCCTTGGTGAAGAAGAGATGGAGGAGCCAGTGGTAGGGCATGTGCCTTGTCACCCAGTCATGCGTGTACATTCTGTGTGTTGGTGAGGAGGCTGAAGACCCATTGAGGGAAAGCGTGCAATAATGAAGAGCCTTATCCTTAGAATGAAAACAGTCGTCTGACAGTGAGTACTGTCTACAGGCTGCATTTTTCCCAGTTTAAGCTCAAACTGGGATTAACATCTATCCAGTTACTTTCCTCAGATGCAAGTGGTATCTCCTTCCCTCTCCCTTTGTCTCTTCTCTTGCTTCCTCCTCCCCCCACCCTCCTCCCTTCTTTGAAATATCGTCTGTGTGACCCCAGCAGTCTTAGTGCTGGGATTACGTCCACAGAGTCATGCCAGGTGGAGCTGGTCTCTACACACTCAGTGAGTGCCCTAGAACCTGTGATTTCAGAGCTGTGGTGACCAGCTGGGAGGAAGCAGGGCCCTATTCCAGACAAGAAGCCAAGGGACGGTAGGTCAAGGAGGAACTCAGGACAAGGCCCGCCCTTTCTGCATTCGTCAGCCGTCCGCCTCACCTGCATGATGGCACTGAACTGGGGCTCATTCTCCATCTGTTCCTCAGCAACCCCCCTCTGCACACTGGCCAGAACCGTGGACTTGAAGAAGTATCGCCAGTTGTGATGGAGAGTGCGGAAGAGGAGCTCAAATAACTCTGCCTTCACGTCAGGGGAAGGGCGCTGGGGAGATATACAAGAGGTCAGCCTTCCTCTTGTTTGCAAGAGGGATTGAACCAAGACACTTGCACTTGCTTAGCAAGCCAAGTCTATAGCCTTTTTTTCCCCTTTCTTTTTTTTTTTTTTTTTTTTTTTGGGGGGGGGGGACAAGTATTTTGCTTTTCAGATAGGGACTTACTACCTTTGCCCAGGGTGGCTTCTTGCCTCCACCTCCCACGAGCTGGGATTACAGGCATGAAGCACTGTGGCTGGTTGCTCACACACCCTTCATGTAGCTCTGGAGGCCACTCTCAGGTTGGGCCCAGGGCAACACAGAAACACGAGATGCTAGTGGCATCCCAGAGTGTCAGTGCCACCTCTGTGTCTATCCCTTCCTGTCCAGGGGGCATCAAGTTCTGTGGAGTAAGCACTTCACACAGGGGTACTCTGTAGCAGAGACAAGCCTGCACCTGAGCTAGGTGCATACAATATACCCTTTTTCTGACAGGAGCATCAGGCTTTGTCTGCCAGGAAAAAGAGCTACTCTGTGGAGGAACAATAAGAATATGGATTTTCCTGTCAGAAAACAGCTGGTTTGATGTGTTCTCTCCTCCTTGTTGTGCCATCTCCTTTTGTCCTGGCTAACCTACTGGCCTTGTGCTACCTCCAAGGGTGAAGACACGATGCCTTCGAAGCAGCTCCGCTGTCCACAGACAAGGTGAGTTTAAGAGCAGCCAGGAAGCACAAAGAACTGCTAATGAGGACCTTGGAGGTTACAAGCTGAGCTAACTGCCACCTGGGCCTCTCTGGTCTTCAATGCAGCCAGGATTCTTTGAGAAGCAGGGCCCCACAGAGCACAAGTCTCTAGCTCAACCAAAATCTCAAGTCACTAGAGAACATGCAGGTCTCATTATTCTAGACGTCTCTGCAGAATTCAAAATTAAATGGCCACAGATCTTTAATCCAGCTTTGATTAAAATTCAACTGGCACTTGAGCTGACAGGCTTCCCCGGCAGAAGCTGTACAGGGTTCACAGGTGTCTCTGGGGGCAAAGCACCTGGACTCACTTCTGGTCTGGTTCAGTTAGTTAAGAGGCTCAGCTCTTATGTAACTACTAATATAAATCCAAGTTACACCCCTACTTATCTTGGATCTTCTCATGCCAGGTACCTGAGTGTTTTCAAAGGACAAAGAACTTCCTATGACAGTGAATGGTTTACACAGTTCCAAGAACTTGCCCTGAATCTCTGAGACTGTGGATGCTCTTGGTAGGAAAGCATACTGGTGGTGCTGCTGGCATGGACAGAACAGCAGACATGCACTTCACATTATAAACTGACAATGAAGATTGGCTTGGGCGTATCCCTCAATCTTATGATTAACCTGTTATGCTTACACTAGACTAGTTCCAATTAATCTGATCAACTATTAACAATACTACCAAGGCTAAAGGTATTTTATCTTGGGAAAAACACTACTTTGCAAGAATATTTTAAATCACAGATGGACTTTAAAACACAGCGCAGCTGGGCACTGGTGGTTCACACCTGTCATCCTAGCTACTCAGGAGGCTGAGTTCTGAGGATCATGGTTCAAAGCCAGATTGGGCAGGAAAGTCCATGAGACTCTCATCTCCAATAAACCACTAGAAATCCGGAAGTGGCACTATGGCCCAGCGGAAGAGCACTCGCCTTGAGCTGAAGAACTGAGGGATAGCGCCCAAGCCCAGAGTTCAAGCCCCACAACCAACCAAAAAAAAACAAAACTACCCCAGTGCGCTTTACCTTTATGCTTCATCCCCAACTCCTCCCATCTCCCAGTGGCAAGCAGAGGCAGGGTAAGGAACGGTGTAGGGGCCACCTACCTCAGCTATGATGGGGTACACCTGCTCCATGCAGAGGGAGATGATGCTGGGGAGGAAGGGCTTAAACACCTGGCCAGGCTCCTGTACCACTACCTGCAGAATCTTCAGGAACTTCTCCACCACTCGGCAGCCAGTGCTGCCTTCATGGAGTATGCTTTCAGCCAGTTGCTCTCTGTGGACAAGAGAGAAACCATACAGTAATACAAGAACTGCTTCTTTCTCTGGGGACCCACATGACTAGCACCTGTGGTGAGTGAAGACAAGGAGTACCAAGTCCTGGGCTCTGGAGCCAGGCCTGCTGACATCTCCCCTAGCTGAAACTCCTAGGCAGCAGGCATGTGGTTACCTGGTAAACATATTGAGGAAGGTCTGAATGATCTGTTCAGTGAAAGGCACGCCCATCTGTACTCTAAGGCCTCGGAACAGAGTGAGGAAGAAGCTCAGCATCTCATCAGTCACATCTAAGTAAAGGACAAACAAACGGTCAGAGCTATGCATCAGGGACCAGCGGAGCCTCAGCTCCTCCACTGACTACATCCATGCTGCTCTCTCTCTCTCTCTAAGGCTTCCTGCTGGAAGAAATTTCTCCAAACCATCAGCCAATGATGGAAAGTGGAAAATGATCAAGGACCTGCTGAGCAAATAGCTCTGTGCAGAGAAGTGCTGCTATATGGCCCACCAATAGAAAATGGAGGTGGCCCCAGATCCGCCCTCACTGCTCAGCATCCAGCAATGGTCAGTTTTTACAGCAGATACATTGTATTGTGCTCACACTGACAAAACTACTCAACTGGGTCAACACTTAAGGACTTTAGCTACTTCTCTTTATGACTGACAATCCCTGCAGTCAGGTCAGGGTAAGTGGCTGCAAGTGGAAGATGAAGGCGTACTCTGGTGCCTTGGCCCAGGTCCATTAAATGGACTAATTGCAGAAAATACTGGTTGCAGCTAGTGTGGCTTTACTAACAGATTTCAAAGATCATCTTTACTCAGTATATTTTGGCCTTTACTGCACACAATTCATTTATACAAGTTGACTGGTGAATGAATACACTCATCCACTGACAAGTCTACTACACATGCTTTTAGGAGAGCCTGACAAGGAAAAGTACATCCACGGAGCTTGGAGCACACTGTCAAGTGCCAGCGGCAGTGACAGGGTAGCTAGGGGAGCATCTCAGTCAAACTTGCCTTGCCACAGAAGCAAGCACATACAACAAGGCGCCCTGCCTCTCTTGTGTGAGGCCTGCCACTGTCTCGTCCTCTCATCCTCCCTCTTCAGGAAGATGAGGGCTTACAATGAAGACTAGACACGAGGCGGCAAGTGACTCAGGGGCTCGTGACATGTGCCAGGGCCCCTACTGAGTGCTCTGCTCACTTTTCCATGAAGCCTCAGCCCAGATGCTCCGAAGAAGCAGAGCCCTGTCGCTGACGTCAGCTTCCCTCCACTGAGCAAGTGCAGACACATGGCTCTGCAGCAACTCCACCCTCGAGGCTCCTACCTGACTGATGGATGAAGGCTGGAAAGAGGGCCAGAGAGACCTGAACAGATTCCTGCAGTGACTGGTAGCAGATCTGCCGAGACTTTGTGGACTCCCCAGAGATGTTCTCCACAATATCTTCCAAAACACTAAGTGTCTGGTGGATGATCACTTTGGCTGCAAATCAAGATTAAGTTGCAGGTTATGAGCTGCCTGAGGATACAGTTCTGTAAGAGGGAACACAACAAATGGGAGAGAAACCTGTCTTGCTAAAAGAACACATTCTCTCTTAATTCTGTTAAATACTTCCCTCCTTCCCTCTGTCCCTCTCCGCCTCCTTATTTTTTACTGCCAAGACTCTAGCTGTCTGCCTGCCTACTCACTTCAGTTTTTACCTCTGTTTTGCCTTACTCATCAGCCACAAGTCCACACAAAAGACAAACTGAGCTATAATCCTAAGCTAGGTATGGTGGCCTTGGCCTTAACCATGACCTACAGAGGAAGAACAGACCAGTAAGGGAAATGGCAGTGGTGACTGATTACCACAGGCAAGAGACCACATTTGGATCAGCCTTCTTCCACCAGAACTAATCCACATGAGGCATGCAGTAGAGCATGGTGCTGGGGCCAGGAATAAATTACCTGGCCAACCCATTAGGCCTAACAGGTCTGTGCTCTGAGAATACTTATTATCGTTATCAAGAGAGTAGACACTCCAATGATACCTCTAATTCTAGCAAAATGCCGATACATGATTTCATGTTATGATCCCATATAGTACACAAAGGGAAAATGAAGGCAGTTGCAGCCAACACAGAAGGGCAGGGAGCCCCTGATATGACCCACAGGGTTAGCAGCTGGCCAGATGCCTTGGGCAGGATCCCCGCTAGTGCCCTGAGGCAGACTTGCTGTGAGGATTAGAGGCAAGGCTCAAAAACAATCCTAGCAGAGCACCTAGCACAGAAGGCAGGGAAGTCTGGATGGAGACCCCAATGGCTCAGCGAAGCCCAGGGAGAGCAGTCCACCACCTGAAAGTAAGCTCAATCCTTTCTGGAACCCTGTGGCTCACCAGCCGCTCTACAGGCTAAAGTAACTTCCAAGGGAGAGTATGGCAGAAAGAGGCTCTCAGGAGTTGTGTGGGCTCAACTGTGCCCAACTCTGCTTGTAGCTGTCTTGGTTTACTCATCAGAAAAAGTGTGTCCATAGATAATGTCGCCATACACCCAAGACTGATAGAAGACGACAGTGGCCTACAGTAGGCCTAGTCACAGAGACCTGGAAATTGAATGAAAGCACACTTATTACACTACTGACCTGGAAATCACCCCAAACTACTGCAAGCACAAAGGCTTTTACCAAGTGAGAAACCCATGCACACAGGCCCTGGAGAAGCAGCGTAGGGGGAAAGCCAAATCCAAGTCCAGACCTCCGTCATATGGGAAATTAAAAAAGAACCAAGTATATTTATAGGAATGGGAGCTTAAAGCCTTGAAAGCATTGTAAGTATGAATAATAGAACAGGCCATTAACTGCGGTACTTCCACAGGAACAGCGTATTATACAATCATGGTGGGGCAGGCCTGTTTTTCTAGCACTCAGGAGAGGAGGTGGGAGGATCTTGAGGCAAAGATACTTTCCAAGTGATAGGCTGTCAGAAACTGCCTGGAAAACAAAATAAGCACCGGTAATATAACAGAAAGCACAACGCCACTGCCCCCAACCTGTTGGGAAGAATCAGACAGATTGACTAAGGACCTCCGCAAGAAAACAAGCCTGGGCCTTTAAGAATGCAGAGGGCATTTGAAACAAAACTGGGCTGCTTTCTGTATTGAAAGAGGTGACAATCAAACACCGCATCTTCTTGGGCTTTTAAAAATCCAAATAGAGAGCTAGGTGCTGGTGCCTCACTCCTGTAATCCTAGCTACTCAGAAGGCTGAGATCTGAGCATCAGAGTTGAAGCAAGGCCAGGCAGGAAAGTCCATGAGCTGTGGCTCCGTGATAGAGCACTAGCCTTAAGCAAAAAGAAGATCAGGGACAATGCACAGACCCTGATTTCAAGCCCCAGGATTGGTGTGCATATACACACACGCACATGCACACACGAGCACACACACACACACACACACACACAGAGAAAAAAAAGGCAAGTAGGGGATGGAGGCCAGTAGTATCTTGCCAGCTAACAAGTGTGAGGTTCCAAGTTCAAACCCCAGAACTGCCTCCACTCAAAAAATGCCAAAAAGGACAATTTGGCAACAACTGGGGAACTCTTGAATGTGGTTTAAATGCTAAATGAAAGTGTAGTATAAAAAACATTTAACATCTTGTGAGTTATACATAAAGGTTAGTAATTCAGGTGCAGAATGTCAACGTCTGCAACTTACTTTAGATGTCTGGGTTTTTGTGTCTTTTTTAATTATATATTGGAGGAAGAACTTCAACCCAGTGTAGCAAAGCATTAACAATGGGTGAACGTGGGTAAAAGATAAGCAATTGTTCTCCTTCTCTTAACCACTCTACAGGCTTGAGATGGTTTTAAAGTATAAAGCTAAAGAAGGAAAAGGAACCACTGGGGAGTGAGGACAAAAGGAGCCTAACAGAGTCACAGGGATCTATTCACAGCCAGGTTCTCAAGCCAGTGTCCATCCACCTGCGCACAGTAACCTCCGACAAGACCACAAGCTTAATGTATGTTCACCAAGGAAACCACTGCTGCTACTCACCAAGTATTTCCAGCATGCAGGGCCTTGCCCCTCCCACCCCTGCTTAGGGGCACAACCATGCAGTGTGCGCGGGTCAAAGTGCCATGTGTCATGTCCTCCAGCGTTTACCATGTGCCCTCCCACCCATGCCAAGATGGCCTTCACCAGCCTATGGCTGGAAATGATCTCCCTGTCCCTACATCCAGGGCTGGACAGGAAACATGAGCAAATCTGAGTTTTTCTTCCAGTCTGTGCTGACTGATACAATTACCAAGTAAGATCAAGTTAGAAAAGGGGACCATTGTACCTTATCAACACAACTCCACAAGAGCTGCATGTAATCCCCTCGGCAAGCAAGTCAGTCTTCCCATGTCTTAGTTTCCTCACAGATAAAATCAGGACAATTAGCAGTCCCTAACTTATAAAGCTAATGTGAGAATTAAATGAATTACAGAATTTCAAATATACTTAGAACCAGGATCAGGCAAACAGCAAACTTTGAAGAGTGGGGCTGGGAATGTCAGATTTTGAGGATGGATCTAAATATACCTGAATAGTATACCTGAAGATATCCATGACTTTCATCTAACTATGTTAACTACAAATCCACATCAAGCAGAAAAAGGAAAACAAAAAGAAAACACACTTCAAAATTTCACTTTCTGCCAGGTGCTAGTGGCTATGGCTCACACCTTAATGGTAACTACTCAGGAGACTGAGATCTGAGGGTTTCAATTTTCAAAGCCTTCCCTTAGAGCAAAGGGGAAGTGCTCTGTTGCTCATCTGATGTGATGGACAGTCACTGTAGCTGTCCTCTCAGTGGAAGACACCACAGACAGCACCTTCCAGGGTCATTTCCATGTTCGCTAGCACTTCCTACATTTTTGCCGAACACCAGGGACATGCACCCAGGAAGTATATCCAGCCCACACGCTAACCGAATTTCATGGGTAAGTGGGATTCTACCTCCTGCACCTGAGTTTTCCACTTAGCAAGCATGGGAACTAGTGACTAAATTCACCTCCTGAACCTAAGACACAATTCTCTGCCATAAAGGAGGAGCGATGTCAACCCTACCCAGCTCTCTGGACTGTCCCTGACCAGGGGCCACTTACTGTCATCCAGGGGCATCTTTCTCTGTGGGGCGACAGCATTGGGCTTCAGGTTGCGATAGTCCCGGGACAGGGCGGAGATGAGGCTGGTGTGGCTGATGGAGCGCACAGGCCACTGCTGCTCACTCTCGGGGAGATTTGGCCATGGGAGCAGCAAGATATTAGAGAGAGCCCGGCACACCAACACCTGAGCCTAGGAGAGACCCAAAGGCATCCATCAGAGTCAAAACAGACAGATAGCTGCGCCAGCTGCTGGCCTTTGGCTTCAATGCACACCTAGAGCTCAAGTCCCAGGCTCCTTTCTTACAGCCTGGGCAGAGCCTGTGCTCATCAAAGTTGGCCCATTTCTAAGAAGGCTCAAGGTTTAGAACCCTGAGTCAGGCATAGACAGTCTTGGCCTCCAGAGGCCCTCATTCATAGATGCAGCATTATAGAAGTGAAACCCCACTGTAGACATTAAATCTACCATGGCCCTTAGCTACTGCCTGAAGGAACCACTCAGAACAGGGCTGAGAGAACACCTTTCTCATATTCCGGTGTTCTGAAGAAGTGCTTCTGCACCCCTCCTGTTGACACCCACCCTACCCCACTGTCCAGCTTGAGCCTCCCAGAAGGCTTCTCAGAAAACACACTTGCCTGGTGCTTCTCCAGCTTCAAAAAGCCAAGTGCACAACAGCAGAAACCAGACTGTGGTGAGCCAATGAAAACACAAGGACTCTCACAACACTGGTCAAATGATGCTTTCTAAAAGCCCAACCTTCGGGCCCAGGCACACGCAGGAGAGCCCCAGCAGGGACAGCACCCTCCCTGTGTGCCTTAGCAAGGAAGCACACACAGCACAAGTGCAGTGGGCTGTGTCATCAGGCCCACTACCCCAGTACCCCATAAGCCACATGCTGGGCCAAACAAAGCCACCTCTCACCTTATCAGCAAGCCGCTGGGCAGAGGCATCTGTAATCTTGTTGAATACCTTTTGCACTGCAGGAATGCTGATCAGAAAGACAGGCCTCACGGTGGTGGCCAATGAAACCAGTAAGTGGCACGCAGATAATAGCAACTTGTCCTGGACCTGGAAACAGAAGAGGACATGCTAGCTCACAACATCCCCCATGGGGCTGAAACGACACACACTACAGAGGTGGTTGTCACATGCCAAACATGGTTGTCAGCTGCTAAACCACACCACCCAGGATCCACCTGCAGAATCTTGTCCATGATGACTGTCAGCCACAAGGTTCCTGTGACCTTTGCCACCTCCACAGCATCTGTTTCTGCACCACTACCATTTCCTGTTCTCTTTTCCCAGACACTGGCATCTTTGAACTTAAATCACTTCTCAGCTCAAGAACTCACAGTGGCATTCTTGAGCTATTATACGATCACAGCACTCCCTGTATGCCATCCACATCCTGCTTCAAACAATGAAGATTTTTTTTTCCAGTTTGGGAGGCTTGAACGCAGTACCTTGTGCTCTTTCTTATTCAGCTTGTTTGCTCATGGGTGGTGCTCCACCACTTGAGCCATGAATCAAGCCCAGCTTTTTTCTAGTTAATTAAAAATTGAGTCTCAAGGACTATTCTGCACAGGCTAGCTTCAAACTACAATCTCCCAGGTCTCAGCCTTGTAAGTAGCTAGGATTACAGATATGAGCCACCAAAGCCCGGCAAACAACCAGAGATTCTTTACATCACTCCTCTGGCTCCTACCAAGACAAGCGCTCACTCAGCCCTTCCTTTCACAATTTATCAGTCACACCAGTGTCTCGTTTCCTTCACCTCAGCATGCCTAACAAAACTTACCAAGTAGCAATGTCACTTCCATCTTTGCAAAAGAGGTAACTTGGGGGAAGATGAATATTAGGGATTAAAGCCAGGGCTTTGTGCAAATTGAGCACGTTCTACCTTTGAGCCACATCCTCAGCCTCAAGAGAATTTTTTTTTTGCGGGGGGGGGGGGGGGGGAGAGGGAATCCGTCGTGGAACTCAAACTCTGGGCCTGGACTCTGTCCCTCAGTTCTTCAGCTCAAGGCTAGTGCTCTACCACTTGAGCCACAGCGCCACTTCCAGCTTTTTGCTCATGTGGTGCTGAGCAATCGAACCCAGGGCTTCGGGCATGCAAGGCAAGCGCTCTACCACTGAGCCACCTTCCCAGCCCCTCAAGAGAATTTTTTATAGATAAGACCTAACACTGGTAAGACAATCAAAGTCAGGGTGTCCCGATTATTTAGGAAAGAAATAGCATAATTTCCAAGCACTGCTGGTGGCTTGTAATCCTAGCCACTAAGGAGGCTGAGATCTGAGGATCGCGGTTCAAAGCCAGCTTGGGCAAGGAAGTCCGTAAGACTCTTATCTCCAATAAGCCACCAGAAAACCAGAAGTGGAGCTGTGGCTCAAAGTACAACACTAGCCTTGAGCAAAAGAGCTCAGGGAACAGTGCCCAGGCCCTGAGTTCAAGCTCCACAACCAACAACAACAACAACAAAAAAAAAATCCAAGAACTATAAAATGTTCCTCATCTCCATTTACTCTAAACTGTTACATTCATAAGTACATGAATTTCAGGAGGCTCCCCAGTAACTTTCTTTAGTGAGGGAAGCCTGAAAGTCAGCAACAGCTTGGTAAATTTATAGAATAGGCACCTTAGGGAATAACACAACTTTTGACAAAGTGTAACTTTACAGTTATACTTTGTCTTTATAGATAACATACATTTATGGAAAATGACACATTATTCTTATTAACACACTGACAAAAGTGATAAACAGTACTAGATATGATTAAAACTATGAAAAAAGAAATATGAGAAGTAAACCGGATCTAGGAACATCAACTGGTAGTCTTCTTGGAGTGCTACTTAGTATTGCTTACATACAGGATACATAAAGGTTATAACTTTACTAATAGCTCCACTTGAGGGAAGCCCACACTACAGGACCCCTAACGTGTACAAGATGCACATAAAAGCCACACACTCCTTTCAACGAAAAATCCGAAGTCCCATGAAAGAACAACCTTGGGCAACAGGAAAAACAGAAGCTGCTCATATGTAAAAGCAACTAAAGAAGCTACCCATAGCTCTGACATATGGAAATAAGAGGAAAGGTCTAAAAGAACATGAAACCAACTGCTGACGGTACTTGCCCTGTTCAGGGGGAGGGATTCAAGACAGCAACTCCTTTTAGTCCACAGATTTGAACAACATTTAAGTTTTTCATAGTGAGCATGTATACACGTGCGACTTTAGAGAACTAAAAAGCAAAGTTATATTCGAATGTTGTGTATTACAACTAAAATGGAACACAAAGTAACACTTGCATCACAGTGTAACGTTTTGGTTTGCAGATATATAGACAGAAGGACAGGCAAAGTCATATACAAAGTGGAGCATTCATTGTCTCAAGCAAGACCTTGTTGTTGATCAGGGGTGTGATTGCATCCATCGTGGTGGAGATGAGCGTCACGAACTGCTGAGTGTTCTGCCGGTGGGCCTCACTGCAGCACTGCGCCAGCCAGTGGGAGTAGGCCTGGAGGGCAGCCAGTGACTGGGCATGCCTGTGAGAGGGAGGGGAGATGTGATCCACAGGTCAGGAGGACGAGCACGGTACTTGTTTCCACAGGATTTAGGAACTATCCACTGTGCTAGCTGTTCCAGGACATGGAGACAGCATGGAAATCATTAACCTGCCCAGCCAGGAGCTGAAAATTCAACTACTCATCACCTCCATATGGCCACCTAGAACACAGATGGTGGTCAGTGAATGTCTATCAGATCTTACCCAATCTTTCTGTAATATACAAAATATATAAGTTCACTGAGAAGAGGTAAAATTGCAAGATCAGAATCAACAAAGTGATAAGAACTAGTGAAAATTTAATACCTACAGCTGCAAACCAAGATGCAGATAAGTACCAGATATTTCGGCTTTGTAAATTGGGTTTCAATATGACAATCTAAAGTTCAAGCTTCCCTTGTCCATCTGTCTGGCTAGAGAGAACTGAGGTGGCAGAGACCATGCTTCCTTTCTGCCTAGGGTCCTACTGCATTAATGTGTAGTAAAATAGATGCCCAAGATGCGCAACAATAAATCTTACTAAGGTGATGCACTTGTAAAAGAGATTCCATACCTGTAATCTACCTAAATGTAATTTCTCCCCTTTCTGTAATAGTTACTAAGCCACCTGTGGGTGTCACTACAAGATGAAATAAACAAACTGGAGGGCCCTACCTAAAATCGTCAGCAACTGGTTATTTTTCTAATTTTATCTTTCCTTTTCTGTTTCTCTGCTGGCAATCTTCTTCTGTCAAGGTTTTCCTCCTATCTCTTCTTTAGATCAATATGAATATATAAAGGCTACATGAATTTATATCAATATAAATAAAGAATCAATATGGATTCATATGTAAATCTATTCTCACACACACGCACCATCAACAGCATCCTTATTTTCTACTGGTGATCAGAAAAGCCCATTAAGCCAGCCCCCATGTGTCCTTGTGGAATGTTACCAACCCTCACACCACACTTCCTCAAACCACAATCTTCCCCAAGACCACCCTGCCTTTGTCTTACAGGATTTCTCTAAGGCACACTGGCTCCTTTCAGACCTGGGTATGAGGGGCTACACTTACTAGTGTCCCTGCTTCTGGGATCTTTCAGTGGACAGAGCTAGGATACAGGCAGATAGCACTTTACAATAAAACTCAATGTACAACTACAGGGCAAACTCACAATAGGGGCCTCTTGATCGGACCCGAAAGCAAAGACAGCAACCACACATGCTGTGTACTCCATGCATGACTGAAGTCTGATCTAGGTTATAGCAGGAAGTTAACATATGGTTCGTAATTAGTTGTAACATTCCTGGGACAACTGGAGACATTTGAGTACAAACCACATTATTACTTCATCCATTAAACCCTTTGAGTGTTGATCATGTTACCATTCTGGAGGAGAATGACCTTATATGAAACAGATTCATGCTAAAGTATTAATGGGGGTGGGGGGGG
>NW_012267230.1:4664474-4778980 GCF_000151885.1 Dipodomys ordii
CTGGCACTAAGTACCAGTGGCTCATACCTGTAATCCTAACTACTCAGGAGGCTGAGATCTGAGGATTGCAGTTCAAAGCCTGCCCTGGCAGGAAAGGCCATGAAACTCTTATCTCCAATAAACCACCAGAAAACCAGAAGTGGTGCTGTGGCTCAAGTGGTCTTGAGTTGAAGAGCTGAGGGACAGCGCCCAAGCTCAGAGTTCAAGCCCCACAACCACAAAAAAAAAAAAAAAAAAAGGAATCTGCTGGATGGCTGGGAATGTGGCTTAGTGGTAGAGTGCTTGCCTGGCATGCATCAAGTCCTGGGTTCGATTCCTCAGTACCACATAAACAGAAAAATCCAGAAGTGGCACTGTAGCTCAAATGGTAGGGTGCTAGCCTTGAGTAAAAGAAGCTCAAGGATAGTGCCCTAGTCCTGAGTTTAAGCCGGAGGGAGGGAGGGAGGGAGGGAGGGAGGGAGGGAGGGAGGATCTGGAAATGAATTCAGGAGCCAGTGGCCTCATACTCATAACCCTAGCAACTCAGGAAGCTGTGATCCTATCAAGGTTCAAAGCCAACCCAGGCAGGAGTGGCAGACTCTTCTCTAATTACTTACTTTCCAAAAAAAAAAAAAAAAGACAAGAAGCAGAGCTGTGGCTCAAATGGTAGAAAGTGAGCCTTGAGAAAAAAGCTCAAGGACATATGCAGGCCCTAAGTTCAAGCTCTAGGATTGACAAGGAATAAAAAAAGTTTGGAATTTATAGGGAAAAGACAGTGATTTTGTATTTTGTATTCAAATCCATAAATCATTCTACCTTTTACTTATGTTTTAAACACAAAACCAAAGGGGGAAAGAACACTGTTATGGTTCAAATATAAAATGTCCCCCACAGGCTCGTGCATTCAACATTTTATCTCCAGCTGGTGGAACTACTCTGGGTCCCACTCCCTTCCCCTCTCCCCTGCTTCTGTCTTCCAGGAGTGAACAGTTCTCCCCAGATATAGGCTGCAGCTGCTGTGGTGTTCTGTCCTAGCTTAGGAGGCTAAGCTTTCTTTCTATGGACTGATTCCTCTGAAACATCAACAAAATAAAATCTTCCTCCTGTAAATTATTCTCTCAGATACTGGGGCACTAGCTATGTCAAACTAGCACTAATACAGACTTCCAAGTCTTTGGATTCAGAGGCCTTCAATCTAGCCCATTTAGGGCTCCGAAGGCTGGGAGGGGCTTATATGCTCCCTGCAGTCATAGGGAACAACTCATGTTCATGAGCAAATTGACATCTTTTCAACAGATGCCTCACAACTTTCTCTAATTCTTAAAGAAGAAATCAGCTTTTTAAAAAGTTGTAAGATCATGAAGAGAAGTTTGTCTTCCCATCATTTACTTAATTTACAGCTCAGGAATGCTGTATAACAGGAATAGGCAAATCATAAATCATAGTGTATGTACTGTCCCTGTCATAACTATTCAACTCTGCTGACAGAGTACAAAGGCAGCCATAGATGATACATAAATGAATGGGCATGGCATAGACAGTAAACTTGAGTTAAATAAAAGTCACAGGTGTCCACCATTTGGGACAAAGCTGCTGCCTTGAGCTCCAAAATACCAGCTAAAACTCATAGTAGAGTCACTCAAACACAAGTATCAATCACGGTCACCAAGATGAAACTAAGCTGCTCACTTGATGATCCTAGAATTCAGGATTAGAAAGCTAACAACAAAATTTCCCCAGTCAGGTACTTTCAGGGCTGGGAAGGTGGCTCAGTGGTAGAATGTTTGCCTTGCAAGCATGAGGCCCTGGGTTCGATTCCTCAGTACCACATAAGCAGAAAAAGCTGGAAGTGGGGCTGAGGTTCAAGTGGTAGAGTGCTGGCCTTGAGCTGAAGAGCTGAGGGGCAGCACCCAGGCCCAGAGTTCAGGCCCCACAACCGACAAAAAAAAAAAAAAGCCAAGATAAAGAAGTTCCCTCTGCCTTGATCCTTTCACAAAAAAGGCAATCACTTTCTTTGCTAGTATTATCTCCCTGTCCCTACTTGCAGAGAAAGTAACTTTGAGAGGACCATTTCCTCTCTTTACTTTTGTTTCTTCAAACCTTTTCTGTCTATAAAAGCAACCTCCTCTACCCAGCTCACTGAAACATTATATTCTAAAACTGAAAAATAAAGGCAATTAAGATTTTTTGCTGAGTGTAGGCATGATGGTGCACATCTGTAATCCCAGCGCTCAGGAGGCTAAGCAGGATGATGATGAGTTGAGGCCAGCCTGGACAACATAGAGAGACCCCATCCCAAAATAAAAGTAAAAGGGGGCTGGCAATATTAATTGAGGAGTGGTAGAACACTTACCTAGCATGCTCCAGGTTCAATCCCCAGCACTACCAACACCCCCAAAAATCTTTTAAGTTGTAATTTTGTCCTTTGACACTTTATTTACAAAAGCAGGAAGTCGACAGAATTTGGCACAGAGCAGGCCTAGGGCAGGGAATCTCTGGGATAAGACTCAGCCCTTAGGCCCTCTATCTCTTCTCTTTGCTACTTTCCTAGTGGTTCCCCCTATCTATAGGCTTATCAAAGTGTAATCCCTAGACGTTTTGCTTCAAAATAACCCAAGGGTCTTATTTATTATGCAAAAATCTTGAGCCTTTTGCCATCTTACCAAAATCAGAATCTTTGAAGGAACACATTCTCTGTATCCTTCTTTGTCTTGCTTTTGATACTGTATTTGTTTTGGTTTTGTCCACAGCTCTGGCTCACAGCTCTTATACCCCTTATGATGCCCTAAGTTGACTATAGCAATACTTTGTTTTAAAATATTTGGCCTTTTGTCCTTGGCTTGTCCAACTGATTTAGAGCAGAGTGAAAGGTAGTCTTGTTACCTACAGAACATCCTTTCAAACACACCTAACACACCTTAATCGTGAGTTCATAGCCACAGGATGGAAGCCTGGCTACCAGAGGAACCTTGGAACCAGCTCAGAGTGGAACCTTTTGGCTCTCTAGTAATTTAATCAGCTAATTGTACTTCCAGAAAAACCAGAAGCTCCTGGATGACCACACATGCAGGGAGGCCAGCAGAAGCCGCTCTATGAGTATCTTCTTGCCCTAGCCATCCTATCTTATACTAGTAGTAGTCTGGAGGTGGTATCAGATTCCATAGGCAGAGGGCTCAGTCGCTGCGATTGTCCTCTTCTTACCATTCCCATGCCAGCTGCAGGCTCTGTGATTACAGCCAGCAGCAGTATGTTGGGATTCCCACAACCTCCTCCTCCATTTTATTCATCTTCTAGAATGGGCCACTACCTCTAGTGGTGTCAGACTGAATTAGGACACCAGAGGTTTCTGCCAACTCAATAGACAGAAACCCTCACAAAATTCTCCCCATACCCAATCTAGTGTCTGAGCATCTTGTGAGTATTAAAGTATTTTTATTCACACACTTGCAGTTGCAGTGATTGATCTATTAAAAGATACAAAGGTGGGCTGTGGCACTGGTGGCTCATGCCTGTAATCCTAGCTACTCAGAAGGCTGAGATCTGAGGATCATGGTTTGAAGCCAGCCTGGGCAGGAAAGTCCATACTACTCAGAAAAAAAGCCAGAAGTGGTGCTGCAGCTCAAGCAGTGGAGAGTTATCCTTGAACAAAAGGAGCTCAGGGACAGCACTCAGGCTGAGTCTAAGCCCCAGGACTTGCAAAAACAAAACAAAACCTACGAAGGTGTCCCCACAGCAGTCCTGGAGGGCCTTGCAGCCTCCCCTCCCTAACTATAAGCTTTCCTCGCCTGCGGTTCCGCTGCTTTCAATGCCTATTCTACAGAACCACCTTCTCCTCCTGGCTCATCATCCAACAAATTCCACTCTCTCCAGTACCCTGTCTCAGACACACAAGCCAATACTCTCTCTAGAATATTCTTATTAGAATCTTCATTCTACACTTAGAGTTTAAGAGTCACACCCCTAACCCTGGCAGCCACTACCCCCTTTCCTCTATCTAACTGTCTGAAGGCAAGAATGTGGTCTTTCTTAAGGAAGCACGTACACCAATCTACTCACACATCAATGAGGTCAGGTTTCAACACCGATGGCACAGCTGTTTCAATGTTGTACAGTTTAATCTGAGATCCATATAGAGTGACTTTAACCAACCTGTTGGCAAAGAAACAGGTAAAAATGGATTTTAAGGATAAGGACAAAAATGAACAAAACTGACAAGGTACCAGCAAAGAAATGCCCTAACAGCAGACTTTTTCAAAACAAAAGAATCCACACTAGACCTTTAATTTTACCCAAAGAAAATAATCTGAGACAGACATGAAGATTTCTGTACAAAGACACTCACTAAAATATTTATGGTACCAAGTCTTAAAAGAGCTGGGAATGTGGCTTAGTGGTAGAGTGCTTGTCTAGCATGCATGAAGCCCTGGGTTCGATTCCTTAGTACCACATAAACAGAAAAAGCCAGAAGTAGTGCTGTGGCTCAAGTGGTAGAGTGCTAGCCTTGAGCAAAAGCTCAGAGACAGTGCCCAGGCTCTGAGTTCAAGCCCCAGGACTGGCCAAAAAAAAAAGTCTTAAAAATAGAATGGATATAATGGAATATATTACATTTAATTTTAAAAAATTCTTAGAAGATTATTTAATGACTATGGTCAAGGTATTGTAAATACAAAAGGGCTAACAAATGCTTGTATATATATTAACCACATTGACTAGTTAGGTCATAAGAAAGAGCCTTCTTTTCACACTGTAATCCAAATGCACACAAATAGCAAGCATTGCTCAGCACTGACAGGGAGAGAGGCATACATAAGACTTATAAGATAATGACAAGGGATCTCTGATACACTCTCACCCCAGTTATAATGACTGACAGACATGTCAGTAATGCTCGAGTAAACTAAAACAATGGACATCTAATCCATGGGTTCCATATCCTATCCCAGCTAAAAATTAGTGCAAATGAAGACAGACAAACTGGAATTAGACATGCTGTTGTTTGGCAAGAGCATAGCAGTTAAATTCCATGGGCTCTCTCTCTCTCTCATAAATCATGTAAAATGGACAAGGTATACTAACTACCTCTAAGCCACAACTGACTCAAAAGTACAATGGCAATACTGTTTCTCTACACACAATAAAATTAAATAAAACATACAAACCCACTTTAAAAAATTTCCCACTATTGGCGAGGCACCAGTGGCTCACACCTATAATCCTAGCTAGTCAGGAGGTTGAGATTTGAGGTTTGCAGTTCAAAGCCAGCCCAGGCAGAAAAGCCCATGAGACTCTTATCTCCAACAAACTACTCAGAAAAAAACCAAGAAGTGGTAATATGGCTAGCCTTGAGCACAAAGAGGCTCAGGGACAGCATTTGGGCCCAAAATTCAAGCCCCAGGACCACGCACACACACCCCCACCCCGCAAAAGAATTCCCAATATTGTATAGTGCTTTTACTGTTAATATAACCTGGCTTTCAAGGAACTTAAATTTTTAATCTTTCAAGGGTTTAAAAATTTTAAGCTAAGAAATAACAGTTAAAGAAAAACTGGGTGTGGACAGAAGTCAGCTACTGGGACTCAGTGCATGCATGTGACCCAGCAAGGAGCCTATTTACACCCTTGAAAGCTTAAGGCCTCTAGGTCTTCAGGCTGGACTCACACATAGCCAGCTTTGATCTAATCAACCCTTGAAATGGTTTGAATCTCTTATGGTTTACCTGTGACTTTTAGAGTGCAAGTGTGGGGAAGGACTGTGCAAAGGAAAACCTTCCCCTGTCAAATGCAGCCACATTTCATGCAAAGATCCAAAAAAGAGCGGGTATGAAAGGAGCCAGGCTGGACTCACTCTCAGGCCAGGCCCCTAAGGCACTGGACAGACCACAGACAACTTTCAACTTTGGCAGCGAGCTGCCTACTTGTTTTCTTCATGCTGTTAAATCATGTAAGGAAGGACTGGACACTGACTCCAACTGGCTCGTTCCAATCCAACACCATTTTTATATCTCTACACAAGATCATCAGTGAGGTAACAGATGTGTCCACTGCTCTGTTACATGGTTGGCTTATACTAAGCACCTTATTTAACTCTCATGATAAATGGTTCCCCTTCATTTTCCATATGAAACAAGTGAAGTTCAGAAAAGCTAACAGTGAAGCCCCTCTCAGAGCTGGTGCCAGAGACAGGAATGTACAGACAACAGCTGTCCCGCACAGAAGGGGAGGTAAGTTCTGAAGAGGGCAGCCCACCTACCTCTCTACGACAGTGAGGGCATCATTAAAGCGAGCAGCAAACACGTCCCCAATGAAGTACTCGGCCAGGCGGCCCACAGCCTGCAGCAGAGAGCTCAAGTCTCGCAGGGAGCAGTGCAGGCGCCGGCAGTCGTTTTCCGCAGTGATGTTCAGCCTGTGTCCTGGAACATAACATACCAGTCACTTCAGTCATTACAGACTGTGGTTCCTTCAGATCGGCTGCTGGGGACAAAACCAATTCACCAAACCTAGCCACCTACAGATTGCTTCCCAGGACCACGCAGGAACATTGGGCACAGCTTCCACCTAAAAGTCTATCCACATGTGTTGCCACAGGTGGGACGGAGTGGAAGGGAAGGAACAGAGGGCCTAGGATACACTAACACAGAAGAATTCCATCCTGATGCCTCTAAAGATGGTAAGGTATTGATACCAGCAAAACTGTGTATACAAGAAAACACACTCAGGGAGGCCTCATCAGTAATGTGCCCGACATGGTCCTATTTCCAGGGCAGAGGTGCTACTCTAAGCAATATGCCAAACCTGCTGCCTGTGCCCACCACGGTTTCAGGATAAACCCCCAAGGGTTGAGAGGCTTGCCTTGCTAAATGACAGGGCTGTGCTGCCATGCAATTCACTGTTCTCGTGGCAAAATTGGAATGCAATAAAAAAAAAAAAAAGTACGGTTCTAGGCCCCCTCTAATCCCTTTTACTCTCCTGAGAATCCTTGCCATCCCAATCCCTCCCCTCTAAACTTGCCCTGATTCATCTGGCAAAGCATAGTGCCTAGAATAGAAAGTAGACTGGAAATGCTATGCATTTGAAACTACTAGGCTGAAGCATGTGAAATTTTGCTGACCACTGACTACTGCACAAAACGGAAAGTCCTTACAGTTCACCTCAACATATATATGTCATGGAAGGAAGCATTGTGTTGATCAAAAGGGCAGGTGGTTCTTTCCTGTTCTGTCTGAAAGGCAGACAGACAATAGAGGCTAGACGTATCCAAAATGCTATCTGCCTCCAGTCTAAAAACCTATCTGTCCTGCCACAAAATTATTCAAGGTACCAACTATAGTGGGTGTGGAGGGGGAGTGAAGAGCTGTTCATACTGACTTGCACTTTTTTCCATTCTGGCTAAGGCTTACATTTCCCCCCAAAGCACAGAACATCGATAAAGTAGAATCTTAAGTGAGATCATGCTATATGTAAGTTTAGAGGAAGACTTTTCAAGTATCCTCTAAGTCATCCTGAAGTAGCCTAAACGTGTTCTAAGCTACATCCAAAGAACAGCTCCTCTGCAAATCGCTGCCCAGGGAGGGGCATCTTAATGGAAAGCATCATTTAATTTTCTTGTTTGAGGGTCATGAGGGAGGGTGAAAGCATGAAAATTAGTGCTTAAAGTATTCCACTCCAAGAGAACAAACAAGTCATAACCCCAAGCAGCGCAAGGAATGAATGTTTATATATTGTAGAGAAAACAATGCCTTGTCATGCAAACAAGAAAGCTTGCATGGCTAAGCAAAATAGTTATAAAGAAGTTACTTCGAGGGGCTGGGAAGGTGGCTCAGTGGTGGTAGAGCGCTTGACTTGTATGCATGAGGCCCTTGGTTCGATTCATCAGCACCACATAAGCAAAAAGAAAAAAGCCTGAAGTAGCACTGTGGCTCAAGTGGTAGAGCACTAGCCTTGAGCTGAAGAGCTGAGGGACAGCGCCCAGGCCCAGAGTTCAGGCCCCACGACCGGACCCCCCTCCCCCCGCCCACAAAAAAAAGAAGTTACTTCGAGCTGAAGGAAGCTATCCATGATGAGTGGCACAGCCACACATAAAATGGATACACCACCAAAGAGTTTCCTAATCCACTGCAGACAGATAGTGAGAGTCAAGGATGGCCTGCAAGGAGCACAAGTGCCACACAACAACCGTCAGGAAACTGCCATGCCATACAGATGTGCTTGCCTTGGTCTTTGCTGAGGACTTGGAGACAAGATCGGGGTTGGCATGGTAACAGTAAGTACACCCACTCTTCCAAATATGAATGTACTAGCAAAGCAGGGAAAGGCGGGCTCTGAGCTGAAGAACAGTCCTACAGGTGTCACTGGCACACCCAATGGTCTCCAATGATCATAGCAGCAGCAAAGGTGCCTTGACTCCCACTGTCACATGTGTCAGATGAGACACTAGAATTACAGGCTGAAGAGCCAGAGATACAGCTCAACAGAGTGCATATGTGAGGCCTTGGGTTCAACCCCCAGCACTAAAAGCAGGGTTTAAAAACAAAAAAAAAGTAGAGGCTGGGCTTAAGTCAATGCAAATGAAAGGAGAGAGGCCACAAGCTGTGAAGAGAAAAGATAACATGTTTTCTATTGAGAGGCAGAAAGGCAGACCAATATAGCAGGGAAGTTATT
Organism: Dipodomys ordii; assembly: GCF_000151885.1. NCBI lineage: Eukaryota > Metazoa > Chordata > Mammalia > Rodentia > Heteromyidae > Dipodomys > Dipodomys ordii. The sequence goes on from NW_012267230.1 coordinate 4,673,112, forward strand.
TGGAGGGGCAAATGGCCATGGGAACCAGGGAACAAACTGTACTCAGCAATTTCAATTTTTTTTAATAGCTTTCTGCACTGGAAACTTGGCTTCTGAGCCACTACGGCATGAGAGAATGCTTTGTCATGGAGAAGAAAGTTCATTTTAAAGCAGGAAATAAGCATTTCACTGGCCTGAGAGGTTTTGCCATGCGATATGCACCACAGATCAGTGCTGGAAAAGATTTATAAATGCTCTGGAAGAGCCAAATCGTCTGTGAAACTGCCAGTAAATGGGCTTCAATGAGGACAGGTATGTGATATTTAATTTAGTGGAAATGTATTCTCTTTCTAGAATGTGAAGCTCTGAGTTATCAATAGTCTAAAAAGGATTAAAAAATACCCACCGCAGATTTTACCTAGACAGACTCACCATAAAGATGAATAGGCAATCTAGGGTCAATTGTGGGTGGGGACATTAACATAGTTGATATTTGTTATAGATCAAGAATAATGGTGTAGGCTCATACTTATAATCCTAGCTACCCAGGAGGATCATGACAAGGCCAGCGTAGATAGCAAAGTTTACTAGATTCAGTCTCCAAAATAACCAGGAAGAGGCTGAGCTGGATGCCTAGGCTTGGGTGGCAAAATGACGGAGGGAAGGAGGGAAGGAGGGAGGGAGGGAGAATAATGGGAAAGGTATAGTATTGTACGTCTGTAATTTGTAATGGTCTGAGGCCATCTTGTTTCAAAAGAAACCTACAAACATACATATTCACATAATGGTCTTTGGGTCTGGAGGAGATTCTAATTTGGGTTAATGGCTCTGAGGGAGAGATCACCTGTGCATAATTATTCCCCATGATGGATTCTGGAATGTTTAGCATTTGTACATTCAAATGATTTTTCATTAGTGATGACAGGCATATTACAGCCATGTTTGTTTTGAAAAAATGCCTTTTTAAAGTTTGTGTAAGCCACTGAAAGCCAGGACCAGTATCTGCCAAGCCCCATCAGCCTCCTGGGGCTTACTGTGTTGTTTTCAAAGCTAACAGACATGGAAACGAGCCCTCTGGGGCCACCAGGAAGGGCAGCCTCAGAAAGAACAGGGAGAGGACCAGTGGAAGCACTGCTGGGAATGACAGCCAGGAGGAAGCTGTCCTCTGAGCAGCTCGGTGCCCGCCACTGAGACAACAGAAGGGCTGGAGGTCAGGACCAGTATACCTCCTGCAAGGCAATGGCACAAGGAGCAGCAAGTGAATTTGCAGAAGGAAGACGGCAGGCAGGAAGGACACCTGAGGCTCAAGTTGCCGGTGTTTTCACCTAGCAGAAATGTCAGTTATGTCAGCTTTTCACCACTCCCATCCTGAGACTAGCATTAACCAGCCATGTGACAGTGGGTCTTGGAACGTCAGTGTCCTCTTCTATAAAACTGGAGTATGAGTAGCAGTGCTTATACGTTACAGGCCAGTGGAGAGAATGCAACCATAGGGGAACACAATGCCTGACATATGATGAGTACTCTATAAATGGAGGCTATTTTCAGTATTATCATCAGGGCGGTCTGTAAAGCACAGCCCAAAAGCTCTGCAGCTCTCCTCCACAGGGAGGGGGAAACCATCCAGGTAGGGGGTTGAACCATCCAAGCAGGGTGCTGCACTGTGAGCATGCCTGCCTGCTCAGAGCAGCTCCTCTATTGTAATTTTACAAACCAGACAAAGAGCTCATGGCAGGAAAGTGCAAGGCCTTTTCCTTTTCAGTAGCTCTATTTCAAAGAACATAGAATATTCTGGGGTTTTAGTAAGTACTACTTCTTTGCCCCAATTAGCTTCTTTCCAAACTTTTCTTTGAAAATCAGTGTCAGCCCCTACAGCTTCTCTGCATCAGGAAGGTTTAAACTTCTGTTTAGAAGTGAGAATTGTGAGGAAGAGGAGCTACAGAGAGCAGATTATGCTATTGGTCCATTTTTTTTTTAATATTAGGTTAAATTTGAAAATAAAAACCAATTTACCTGACCCTGAAGTAACTACAAACTGCTGTAATCCCAAATACACTTCTAAGTTGTCCTGAAGAACTGGGAACTGAAAACAGAAAGATTTTTTTAATCATAAATGCAAGTTTTAACAACGAGTTTTTAACATTAAAACATCAAGTACCTATGGAGAGCAGGTCAAAATCCAGAATTTTTCTCTAAGAACCTTTATATACAGCTAGGAAGAGGAGGCTCCTTTTGCTATCCACCATCTACCCCATTTTTATAGTTGAAACTATTATGTAATATACATAATAGTATGATTTGCAGGGGGGGGGGTCCAGTTCTGGCACTTGAATTCAGGATCTGGGCACTGTCCCTGAGCTTCTTTTGCTCAAGGCTAGCACTGTATAAAAGAGCCATAATGCCACTTCTGGCTTTTTCTGTTGATGTGTTACTGAGGAATTGAACCCAGGGCAACTTCATGCATGCTAGGCAAGCACTCTACCACTCTACCACTGAGCCACATTCCCAGCCCCATAGTATGAATTTTTTTTGAGCATGGCAAAGGATGCTGGGATATGACTATCACATTCCTAGCAAGAGACATCAGCCCCCAAATGACCTAACCTTTGAGAGCTAAGATGGGGCTGCATTTGGCCTCAAGCACAAAGAGAAACAATATTGCCCTTGAAAACAATATTAAATTATGCCTTGTTAATGTGCATAGCAAGGTAAAAAGATAGGCTATATGATTTGAAAGTCAGTTTTCACTGTTCACACAGCAACCAAGACTTCATAACTAGAGCTGGCTCTTTCTGAAGCTGCCACAAACATCACAAATGAAAATAAGACATATGTGTGTCTTTTATATGTGCCTAAGAGAAGCGGGCTGCAAGGCCAAGCAGCACTTTCCATAGAACACCATGCCCCTGGGTCGTATATACAAAAGCTAACTCCAGTAAGTTATCTTTCCTTAGAGGAAGATATGAATTCAATGAAATAACCACTATTATAAATACTAGTTTAACTGGGTGCTGGTGGCTCACGGCTGTAATCCTAACTACTTCAGGAGGCTGAGATCTGAGGATCTGGGTTCAAAGCCAGCCCAAGCTGGCTTTGTGTCTGAGCTCTATCACCCTGGCCACCACCTCCAGGCTCTGGTGTAAGTACTGCTGCCATTCTGTCTGCTGCTATGGAGAAACAAGGGCACCAACTGAATCTTGTCCTCTTCCTTGCCATTCTCTCTTTGCTTTTGGTCTCAGACACACAAGTGGAGCTGTGGCTGAAAGTGCTAGAGCACTCGCCTTGAGCTAAAGAGCTAAGGAACAGCACCCAGGCCCTGAGTTCAAGCTCCATGATCAACAATAAATAAATAAATAAATATTCATTTAATGAAATCAACATTATGACTGAAGAGCACAGCACAAAAACACAGGCAGAGGACTAGCAATGTGCCCCAGGGAGTGGGACAGAGGCCAGCTTCACAGCTGTGTTGTCTGGCCACCTTCACTCTACTGATAGAAGGCATCAAGGCATTTATAAAGTAAGTATTATCTTCAAGATTAGACTGAGCTTCTAAAAGTTTGCAAAAAAAATGTTAACATCAAAAAAGTAGAGGTCCACTCATGTAACTGTAACCCTCTGTATAGTATCTTTACAATAAAAAAAAAAATCATAAAAAAAAAAAAACAAGGACATTCTCAGTCCTTGGTGAACACAAGTTTTCTTTGTGGCAAGTCCTCAGTGCTCCCGATTAGAACTAGCCTTCTCATATCCTCCCCTTCCAAATCTCTTGTTATGTCTTTGGTGAAATGTAATTATATCTAAATGGTTATTTTCTCAGGGTTCTTGGTGAAGTAAGCCTGTTCTCATGATTACTATCCTATGATGAAACTTAGAGGTGGCTTACATTCTTGCATTTTTTTGTGGGAATTGGCAATATTAACAAATCAAGCCAAGTTAGTATAAAATACACAGAATATATGACTATTGGGATTTCTTATTAAAATCTGAATGTAAAAAAAAAAAAAAAAAAAAGTAGAGGTCTTTGCTGTTCAGAAGTGTAGCTGAGTGGTGAGGCATTTATTTGCGTAGCATTCCATGAGGCTCTAGAGTCCATCTCCCGCACAGGAGAGGGCTAAGTTATATACAGATGCACATAGCAAGGGAGGGCGAGACAAAGAAGTATATGCCATACATGCTACACAGACAGGGAACCAATCAGATTCTTCCTTCCCCTTCAAATGATGAGTTACCAGAGTTGAGAAGGCGTGCGTGGGAAGAAGCTCCATCACCTTGGCCACCACCTCCAGGCTCTGGCGTAAGTACCGCTGCCACTCTGTCTGCTGCTGTGGGGAAACAAAGGCATCAACTGAATCCTGTCCTCTTCCTTGCCACTCTCTCTCTATCTCATGTCTGGTCTCAGACACAAAATTTTGACGAAATAGAGAATGATAGAACTAGGTTATTTGACACTTTAAAAAGCCAGGCTAGAATTATTCTTTAACCCAACAAATTGATTTCATAACAAGCTATTTCCTCAGAAAGCCATAATCTATACAGAAGAACCCACTTTTTCTCCTGCAGGCATAACAGTACAGAGAAAAATGAGTCCCCTGTGAAAGGTTTGGAAACCTTTACTTTGTCCCACCCATCAGGATCACTCCCCCCTTTCCACAACATCCAAGGATAAGTCTATGTATACATACCTTACTAAATCAGGGCCCTTATGGTGTTGTCCACAGGCAAGTGACAACCTTCCTTGGAGGCCTTTCAGCAATTTGAATTCTGTGGCCTCCATCCTAGATTGCCAAAGCTAAAACCTGTTTTAACAGGCTGTTCCAAAACAGAATTCCTTCCATTCTAGTTTTTTCTATTTTATTCTATTTTAATTTTAGTCTTATCATTTAAATATCTCTAATTTTCATCAGTACCCAGCCAGGTATTCTTTGATGCTCAGGTAAAGAATGGAGGCAGATATTCAAGGCAGGACACCAAGTTCTCACTAAACCACCTCCTTCACTGTACACATAGGTATAAATGCCGACTGAACATTTTTTTTTTTACCATCAGTGAGACAAAGGAGAGCAGTAGGAGATAAGAATGTCAAGTATACAACTCAATTTGAAAACAACTCTGACTTAGTTTCCAGAGCACAGAGTCTGGTTGCTATCAAAAGGGAACACTGATTAAGGGTCAGTTGGGGGTATTGTCACTTACATCATCATCCAGAGTCTCATCATCCAACTCCTCAAGCTGGGCCTGGTTGTATCTGAATTGGATACGATTCAACACTTCTGTGAGCAAGAGGATCAGGGCATCTTCGTACCTGTGTGGAGCAGAGACATCAGTGTAAGGAGGCTTTTATTTAGCATAGAAGGGAACAGTGCCATGGACAATGCCTCAACAGCTAGAGTCCAAGGGCTGGCAAGGGTGCATGCAAGTGAAGCAGAAACAGCAGTATTTTTTAATTAACTGTTCTGGGGACCAAATGGTTTTCTTGATGCACTTTTTTTTGGGGGGGGGGGTGGAGGGAGGTCAGTTGTGGGGCCTGAACTCTGGGCCTGGGCACTGTCCCTCAGTTCTTCAGCTCAAGGCTAGTGCTCTTCCACCTGAGACACAGTGTCACTTCCAGCTTTTTCTGCTTATGTGGTGCTGAGGAATCAAACCCAGGGCCTCATGCATGTGAGGCAAACACTCTACCACTGAGCCCCTTCCCAGCCCCGATGCACTGACATTTTACTTTTATAAGAATAGCCTTGCTGGGCACTGGCGGCCCATGCTTATAATCCTAGCTACTCAGGAAGCTGAAATCTGGGGATTGTGGTTCGAAGCCAGCCAGACCATTTGGAAAGCCCATGAGACTCCAATTAAACACCAGAAACCTGAAGTGGAGCTGTGGCTTAAAGTGGGAGTACACCAGACTTGAGCTTAGAGCTAGTGCCCAGGCCCTGAGTTAAAACCTCCGCAAAAAATAAATAAGGAAGAATGGCCTTTTTTCCCCTCTGGTAGAATTTTTGTCTTAAAAGTCTAGTTTGGCAGGGGCTGGGAAGGTGGCTCAGTGGTAGAGAGCTTGCTTTGCATACATGAGGCCCTGGGTTCAATTCCTCAGCACTACATAAACAAAAAGAAAAAAAAAGCTGGAAGTGGTGCTGTGGCTCAAGTGGTAGAGTGCTAGCCTTGAGCTGAAGAGCTGAGGGACAACGCCCAAACCCAGAGTTCAGGCCCCACAACTGGACACCCCCCCCCAAAAAAAAAGTCTAGTTTGGTTTTAGTATTACTTGTCCCCACCTCTCTTGGTTAAACTTTTTGCATGCAAAGTATTTTTCTTTTCTTTCCCTGATCTCTTTTTCATCTTTACAGTGCTCAAAACTGAACCCAGGACCTGTGTGTCCTAGGCAAGTGTTCTATGCTTGAGCCACGCCCTCAGTCATTTGTTTTAATCTTGGTTTTGAGACTGGGTCTCACTGTTATCTTTAACAAGACTGGCCTTAACCTTAAACTCTACCCTACCTCTGCCTCCCTGACATATGCCACTAGTGTGTGATTCTAAGTAAGTCCCTGAAATCATACAAGTTATGTAACAGATCATAATCAAATTAACTAGAAAACAGTAAAAGTTACAAAAATCCCGTATGTTTGGAAATAAAACAGTAAGGAGATTTCAAGAGAAATTAGAAAGTATTTTAAGGCAAATTTAAGGCAGTATCTAAAAGTCTGGTGAGAAAAGCCAAATCGAGGTTTTGACTGGATTAGGAGTAGTATTTATACACAACGGAAGAAAACTACTGAACTCAAAAAGTTCAAAAATAGATCAAATGATCCACGTTAAAGCAACTACATGATAGAGGCCAATAAATATAAGCAAACAAATAAGAAATGTGCAAGCATGCAAAAAATAAAGTTATGATTAGATAACTAAAATAGCTTTGTCAACTCATAAGATAACTAAAATGTCATTCTCTAACTCTTATGTGCAAACTGAGGCATAAAGTTCTTCTAGTAGGAGCTAGAAGGCTACTGGACTTCTGATCTAAACCTAATTAACACATTTTATTAACTACATCGAACGTCGATTGTAACAACAGCACTTCTTCCTCTCATGCAGCAATTTTCTCATGTCCACTCACATTTGTTTACAGTCTAATCTCATGTTACCTAGGATCCCTTTGTTGGTCTGTGGCTAGCACTTGCCAGTATTGATGTGACAAGGAGGTTTGCAGGGTCTGACTCAATGGGTTGCTTCACCACTCACATTGCCTCATCTTCCTGTACAAATAAGTTCCTACACAGGTGACTTCACACTGACGAGCATGAAAAGAGTGAGTAACAGTTAATATTCATTTAATGTGTGCCTATTCTCAGCCGCTCTACACAAGTACCAACTCTATTTTCTCAATAACGGTGAGAAAGGCAAACTCCAAGTGCAAATGAGGAAAAGGATTCTGTACCTTTCCCACCTTTCCTGATAACCATCTCAACTGCAATCAGGATAACTGACCCAATCAGCAGCTTTGTCAGCAAGGCAAGTTACAGAACACTTATCCCATTAACACTGGCCAGCCTCACTAGCTCTGATCAAGAAACTCTCACGTACTCTCACTTAGGAAGGAACATGTACACTCTGAATTTCTAAGTTCCTAGGACCAAAAATAAATCTGTGTACATTTATGCTTCAAAAATTTTGTGTGTGGGGGGTAATAAAAAAATTTTTTGTATCCCACCCACAATGCCTGGCACTTAGTTGGTGAGGAATAATGCAAAACCTTTTAACCACAGTGACAGGAAATGAGTGCTGCTGCTGAGACTTAACCACATTCATGTTTCCAATTGAAGATACCAAGTAAACACTTGACTACTTCCTGAAAGATCAGTAGCTTCTGAAATTCTGGCTCAAGCCACAAATGTGATTACAAAAGCAAGGGCATATAGTTCCATCTGTTGAAAAGCTTCTGATCAGTTAGGAGCTCTCAGTTAAAATAAACATGGTAATCACCAGTAGCCAATAATATCAGCTGCTCCTACAAAAACAGCATGCCTCTAATACAGGGACTCTTATGGAGCAATGATTGCCAAACTGTTAAAACTTGAACATAAAAGCTTCTTAAACATACACAGTGTAAATGCGTGAGGGACTGCAAAAACCAAAGTTCGCCTGTAGCCACTCCTCTTTGTAGTCTGCTGACTTATACCACTAGGGGGCGCCTGTGGGACAGACTGCAGCCACAGTTGCTACTTAACAGCACATACCAAACACTGACTTTGAGAGATTTTGTTCTTTTGTTTTGCTTTTGTTTTTTGCTTGTATGTAAAAAGTAATTTGCTCGGATATGCCTCAGTAGTAGTGCTTGCATAGCACATCCAAGGCCCTGTTCTACCTCTAGAATGGCAAAAAAATAAAATAAATCATAAAATGCTAGAGTATAAATCATGAAATATGAGAAAACTTACTACTGTTTGAAATGGCCAGCCAGAACCAGGGATGACTGTAGTATCAGATGCCACACAGGCAAATCAGATGAAAGACACTGGTCTATCCAGGGGGGTAGCGCAGTCAAGTAATAGTGATATTTCCCCATTTCTGTTGCTACTGTCATCACTACCATTGTGACCATTTAAATATATAATACACACATTGCAATACTGTAATAAACTTGGACATCATACTAGATATAAGTGACTCCCTGAGTCCTAACTGTCTTACAGGAGGAAATGTAGCTGCACAAAACCTGACCAAAAGAAGCACTGTTATCAGGAAAGAAAATGCTCCATCAGTTCATACAATAACCTTCACAGATTAGTAATAACATGCATGTTTAATACTAGTCACCTGCTAGTGTGTACTTTCTTACTGGAACCCACCCTTCACACCTCCCATTTGGACTATACTTTAGAACACATTTTCGTATTAATCACTTTTTCAGTTTATTCTCTCAAAAAGCCTGAGAGATATAATAAAAAGCACCAATACTTCAAGTTGCCACTTCACTAAAAACCAGTATCTACTGCTGTGTCCAATAACATGTGGCCTGATACCACTGCAATTTAGAAGCTGTTCTACAATCACAAAAATAGTGCTTGCAAACAGAAGAACAAATGCTTAAACTTGGAATGCCAATATTCTATTTAGAATTTTAACAACTCATAAAACCATACCAGTGTAAAAGGGTTTTTACAGAAACAGCCCAACCTCTTTCCAGGTGGAGTTTTCCTCTTACTCCCTCCCCATTTGGCCCATTTGGGGGAAAAGTATGTCACTAACTCCACCACTGCTCAAGTTTGGCTACAAAGGGTCCTTCAAAGACACATAAGGAGGCTTGATGCTTGGTGAAGCCTAGCCTTGTTCAGAGGCAACTGAATCGCAAAGGCACTACCTGAGCAGTGGAATAAGCCATTGCTGTGTTCAAAGCTAAAGGGGTTATTAGGAGGTGGGGCCTGGCAGGAGGAAGTAGGCTTGTAGATCTTATCTCTAGTTCTTTCCTTCCTTCCCCCCCCCAATTCACAATCAGGTGATCAGTAGTGCTCTACCACTTGCACCCCACTATGATGCTCAGCCTCACCACAGACAAAAGCAACATAACCAAGTGACCATAGACTGAAACCTCTGAAACCATAAGCTAAGAAAACCTTTTTCCTAATTTAAGGTGTTTTTCTGAGTACTTTTTCACAGTGATAGAAGACTGACTAACACAATCACCATTTTCTGGTGTCATTTTTTGACCATTTACAATGTGTCAAACATTCTAAATACATTAGTTTACTTACAGTCTAAAAAAACTGCTATCATGACTTGTTTTTTTTTTGCAGGTTGTGGGCCTGAACTCTGGGCCTGGGCGCTGTCCCTCAGCTCTTCAGCTCAAGGCCAGCACTCTACCACTGGAGCCACAGCGCCACTTCCAGCTTTTTCTGTTTATGTGGTGCTGAGGAATTGAACCCAGGGCCTCATGCATGCGAGGCAAGCACTTACCACTGAGCCACCTTCCCAGCCCTGCTATCATGATTTCTATTTTACAAATGAGGAAACAAGCCTATATAAGCTAAGTAATTTACCCAAGTACATCCAAGTAGAAACTATAAAGCCAGAGATCAAATCTAGGATTATCTCATGCCCAGTCTTGGTGTCCACACTGTACAACCTCCTTCATCCACTGGACAGTTTTCACGAGCAGTAACCTCCTCATCCGAAGAGTGCAAGAATCCAAGAGTTACAACCAAACTGAGTACTCCCTAAGATGCTTCCTAATAAGTGTATGAAGTACTTGGTGCTGGATCACTTGTAACTACCGTAAACTGTGTCTACACAAGAAATAGAAAACTCTGATTTAATGTACTAGGAAACTATTCTATTACTACTTATATAACAGAACTCTTGCCTCCTTTGAGCTTGAAATGGAGCCACAATCTGAGAATGGTACATTTCCATTCTTTCCTAGCATGATGAATCCCCAGCTTCCCAGCTCTCCCACCCAGCAGCACTAACACTGTACAAGAGTGATTTCTGCTTCCTGTATAGCAAGAAAATCTGACTTGGGAAACAGGGAAGAAAACAAACCTCTCCTACAGTATGTTTTGAAAAGGTAAAGTAATAAATATAAAAGTAATTGTCTATCCAAGTATCAGTGGCTCACACCTATAATCTAGCTACTCAGGAGGCTGAGATCTGAGAATCATGGTTCAAAGTCAGTCCCGGCAGAAACGTCCATGAGACTCTTATTTCCAATTAACCACTAAAAATGCTGGAAGTAGAGCTATGGCTCAATTGGTAGTAGGCTAGTCTTGAGCAAAAAAATAAAGAGCTCCAGGGGAAATGTGGCTTAGTGGTAGCATGCATGCATGAAGCTCTGGGTTCAATTCCTCAATACCACATAAACAGAAAAAAGCTGGAAGGGCCCTATGGCTCAAGTGGTAGAATGCTAGCCTTGAGCAAAAAAAGCTCAGTGACAGTGCCTAGGCCTCTAAGTTCAAGCCCCAGGACCGGCCCTCACCCCACCTCACCCCAAAAAAAGTGCTCTAGGACAGCACCCAGGCCCTGAGTTCAAGTTCCAGGACTGGCAAAAAAAAAAAAAAAAGCAATTATCTCTAAATATAGAATAATGGATAATTTATCTTAAGTTCTTCCATCCACTTTCCTAGTTTTAAAAATAGATACATATCCTTTTTCATGACAAATATATATATATGTTTAACATATACAAATAGGAATAAGAACATAATAAACCCTAATCCCTACCAACTAACTTCAACATTAATTATCAACATGTGAGCAACCATCTCTTTTATATACCAAACTACTTCCTTCTTACTCCCAGTTAGTTACTGAAAGCAAATCACATGTGTAATTCAATTCATTTAACAAATACTTACTTGTATGTCTACAATGAGAGTCTTTTAAAACACACACACAAAAAAAAGCATTCTCATACCTAAGGTACATATATACAATTTAAATAATGATTTATGTATCATATACATTTTAACAACTATATATTTTTTAATCAGGTAAGAATTTGAAGAACCCCAGATATTAAAAGAAAAATGAAATTTTCAGTGGCTTTACTGCCTAAACAACTCATTTGTTTCCCTGAGCAGCTATGCAGCTGCCCCTCAGCCCCAGGAATAACTGGCAAAAATGACTACTTCCATTTATCAGTGTTTCTGACATTTACCTGTTAAGAACTGCTTCCTTGTCTCCAAGACGACTTTTAATTTTACTTGTCAGATAGTCCAAAAACAGTGTCCAGATGTCCAAACAAGAAAAGTAACCTTCATGAGTAGGCTATGGTACCAAAAAAAAAAAAAAATCCATTTAATGAAATCACTTAATCCAACTATTGCTCAGAAACACACACACACAAGTGATTACTTCCACCAGAATGGCAGAACTATACGCCTAGAGTTCCCTGCTTCCTTGGTGATCACCACTGGGCACTTTCAGTCTTTACCATCGGACCCTGTGGAACCTAACAACAAATACATCAGGAGATAAGGCAAGACAGGGCAAAGACAAAAGGCACGGCAGGGCAAACTGGTTACAATAAAAACCTATCTTAACACCTGAGACTGTGTGGAAAAAGGCTCCTTCAATTCAAATCTACTTTGGAGAGAAAGAAATCACTGTCTAGAGATACGACATTCAGTCACAGACAGAAGTAAGTTCCTTTACCCTCCTCCTCCCATGCTCTTTCCACTACAAACCATTACAAAACCAAAAATAAATCAGAGTGGCTTCAAAGGATGTAAGGGAAGTAAGAGCCATGGTCTTCTAATATAGACTGAGGAAAAAAAAAAAAGCTGTCAATCACCTTGCAGGGCACTGTGCAAAAAGGGGCTGTCAAGCAGGTTAACAGCAATCTCAAAGCAGGAACTGACGGGGATAAATGATTAGTTAGAAGAGCAGAACAACATTCAAATGTTTTTTTTTTCTTTCACGCAATTGTTTCTAACATATTTGTAAGATGATTTCTTTGTTGCTTTGTATGTCCCTCCCCCACGGTATAACGCCTGCTTTCACTGTATCTGATGTTGGTATAATTTGTGGAGGGGAAGGAAAAAAAAACAACAAATCGTTTAAATAGGGATAAGGTGGACCCAGTGCAACAATGAGATGTACAAGTCGTTAAGTCGAAAAACAAACTTTACAACTTTTGGGGGGAGGGGGGAGAGATGGGAGGAGAATGAGAAGGGATGGGAAGGGGAAACAAAGGAAGAGGCAACAATGCTTGATAAGAAATGTACTCGTTATGGGGCTGGGAAGGTGGCTCAGTGGTAGAGTGCTTGCCTTGCATGCATGAGGCCCTGGGTTCGATTCCCCTAGCACCACATAAGAAAAAAGAAAAAAGCCAGAAGTGGCGCTGTGGCTTAAGTGGTAGAATGCTAGCCTTGAGCTGAAGAGCTGAGGGACAGCGCCCAGGTCCAGAGTTCAGGCCCCACAACCGGACCCCCCCCCCAAAAAAAGAAATGTACTCGTTATCTTGCCCATGTAATTGTAACCCCTCTGTACGATATTTTCACAATAAAAAAATAAATAAAAATTTTAAAATAAAATAAATAAATAAAAGAGAAGAGAAGAACAAGTCTCTGCAGGGTCCTAGAGCCCAGACTGTTGTAGTTAATTTTTCTTAAGGGCTTTGAGGTTCTATTTCATGTCTAATCAAGCACCATACTCTCCTACACACACACACATGTAGCTCCCAATCTCTAAAACATCCACTCAAATTCTAGCTATTCCTTTGGTTTTACATAATTGCCCACTGAACCCATGTTTAAGACCAGGAGCAGGTGTGGGGAGGAGAGAGAAGGCTCTGGTGTTTTACCTGATGAAATGTGTACTTAAAGAGCAGCGTCAGAAACTCCAGCACAGGGAATTGGGAATAAGACTCGATTCTCCGTAGGTGAACACTCACAAAGAGCCGCAGAAAGTCAGTAAACTTCTCAATATAGCTAAATGAAATAGGAAAACAACAAGATATAAGAAACACAGCTAGCTCCTTAGAAGAAATTCAAATTTCTTTCAGTGCAGAAGTACAGAAAAATGAGTATGTTTTCAGTTAAAAATATAAAGGCCTACAACAATTACCTACAGGACAGGCAACCCTTCATTCCATTACCACCTGCAACATAGCAGAAAAGCAGCTTTAATCCTCAGACACACCCTCCAAGGCTTGTTACCAACTAGTGTTCACTCACCTACTTCTAACTCATTCACTGTACAACCCACCCAAAGTGAAAGGGGTAGGGTAAGAAGCTGATGGGCAGAGGACAACGTCACTTCATGTGGCAAATCTCGAAGTTGATTTTCTTTGCTGGAAGGCCAACATTAGAATGCAGCGTGCTTCAGACCAAGACCAAGGTGCTACAGGGCCTGGTATCCAAGTGTACAGGCTCAGGCTCAAACCCTAGGGCTCATTTGTCCCTCTCTTGCTCTGAGTCAGTACATTTAGCCCATGTTACAGGGATTTTCAAATACAAGGGAGTTCAGAGCTAGATAGGCCTTGGGGACAATTTAGTCTGATGCTCCCATTTGGCAGATGAGAGCCAAAGAGGTAATGCACTGGTCCCCTGTAACTCTGGTAGCAGAGGAGACTGTCATCCGTTCCCAGCCCAGTGTTCCCCATGCATCTGCTCGCTACGTCATTTCTCAGGACAGTGAGGGCCACGGACAGAAGGCTCTCTACTAAGCACACAACACATCATCACACCCATGTCAAAACTGTCATTTTAGGCCCCTAATACCAAAAGGTGATTAGAAAATGAGATAGACACACCTACAAAAGTCACACTTCAGTCACCAACAAAATGGTAAAGTCACAGCCAGGTGCTGGTAGCTCAGGCCTGTTAACTCTAGCTACTCGGGAGGCTGAGATCTAAGTATCATGATTCAAAGCTAGCTAGGGCAGGGAAGTCCATGATACTCTTATGTCCAATTAACCACCAGAAAACCAGAAGTAGAGCTGTGGCTCAAAGTGGTACAGCACTAGCATGAGCAAAAAAGCTCAGGGATAGTGCCCGGGTCCTGAGTTCAAGCCCCATGACCAACTTAAAAAAAAAAAAAAAGCTGGGAAGGTGGCTCAGTGGTAGAGTGCTTGCCTTGCATGCATGAGGCCCTGGGTTCGATTCCTCAGCACCACATAAGAAAAAAAGCCGGAAGTGGTGCTGTGGCTCAAGTGGTAGAGTGCTAGCCTGAGCTGAAGAGCTGAGGGACAGCGCCCAGGCCCAGAGTTCAGGCCCCACGACCAGACCCCCCCCCCAAAAAAAGTAAAGTAATACTAGGCCTTAGCTGAAAATGAAAGTCTAAAAGCAACTCTGAATCTCCTAACTGCAAAAGTCTATGTTTTAGGAGCTGGTTCAGTGGTAGAGTGCTTGCTTTGCATGCATGAGGCCCTGAGTTCAATTCCTCAGCACCACATAAGCAGAAAAAGCTGGAAGTGGTGCTATGGCCCAAGTAGTACAGCACTTGCCTTGACCTGAAGAGCTAAGGGACAGCCTCTAGGCCCAAAGTTCAGGCTCCATGACCGACCCCCCCCCCCAAAGAAGGCTTTGTTTTGTTGTTGTTTTTGTCAGTCGTGGGGCTTAAACTCTGAGCCTGGGCGCTCTCCCTCAGCTCTTCAGCTCAAGGCTAGTGCTCTACCACTTCAGCCACAGCACCACTTCCGGTTTCTGGTGATTTATGGAGATAAGAGTCTCAAGGTCACTGTGAAGGTGGCTCAGTGGTAGAGTGCTTGCCTCCCATGCATGAGGCCCTGAGTTTGATTCCTTAGCACCACATAAGCAGGGAAAAAAAAGCTGGAAGTAGTGTTGTAGTTCAAGTGGTAAAGCGCTAGCCTTGAGCTAAAGAGCTGAGAGACAGGGCCCAGGCCCAGAGTTCAGCTCCCATGATTGACAGGAAAAAAAAAAAAGGAGTCTCAAGGTCTTTCCTGCCCAGGCTTTGAACCATAATCCGCAAATCTCAGCCTCTTGAGTTGCTAGGATTACAGGCGAGAGCCCAGCAGAAAGGCTACGTTTTAAAGCAGAGATGAGTAAAATAATAAAGGAGGATAAGACAATTCATACCTCAGAGAAACAAAACTGGCCCAAAAAACAAAATGCTTCCTATTATTCCTGGATACTGTCCCCAAAGGCAGCCAACTTCTCTCTATTCACTTGTGGGCTTATATTCAGCTCTTTAAAAATAAAGTTAAGGGCTGGGAAGGTGGCTCAGTGGTACAGCACTTGCCTTGCATGCTTGAGGCCCTGGGTTCGATTCCTCAGCACCACATAAGCAGAAAAAGCCAGAAGTGGCGCTGTGGCTCAAGTGGTAGAGCGCTAGCCTTGGCTGTAGAGCTGAGGGACAGCGCCCAGGCCCAGAGTTCAGGCCCCATGACTGAACCCAAAAAAATAAAAAATAAATAAAGTTAATTTGTTTCAATAAGGATTCGATCTTAGATTAAGATTAGACCAAATATTGGGAGGGGGAAAAAAGGTATTAAGATCAATAGGTTTGTTTTTGTTTTTTTTTTTGTGGCAGTCCTGGAGCTTGAATTCAGTACCTGTGCACTATCACTGAGCTTTTTCATTCCAGGCTAGCAATCTACCACTTGAGCCACAGTGCAACTTCCATATCTTTGATAATTCATTGGAGATAAGAGTCTCATAAACTTTGCTACCCGGGATGGCTCTGAACCATGATCCTGAGATCTCAGCCTCCTGTGTAGCTAAGTATTACAGGCATGAACCATTGATGCCCAGCTAAGATCAATAGTTTTGAGAGGCAGAAAAATACAAAGGGCTTCTCTCTGGTCCTCCAACCACTAATACTCAGGAGCAGCAATTGCTCAGTCCTCTGTTGGAGTATTGCATTGTATTTCTCACATGGATCTTCAATGACAGCAGCAAGCTTACTGCTCCTTAGGAAGCTGTACCCATTGCCCACAAAATGAACAAAGAGAAATCAGAGACAAGATATCCACCAAAATCAATCTTATTTTAAAATTCAACCCAATTTTTAAAACACAGGGCGAGGCATGTGTCCAGCATGTCATGGCTATGAGTTAGAGCTCTAGCACATGAAAACAAAAAACAGACAAAAAAAGGGGGGGGAGGGGGAGAAACAGAGAAGAGGGGACCAACCACCAACCCACAGGTGTTCAGTAAAGATTCAATTTCACCTCATTTTCTTTCCCTTGCCCACCTTCTGATATAGTTGCTAATGAACAAGAAAGTTAGAAAAAAGGCAGAAGAGAAGAAAAGCCTAGGCCTTGGTTAAGCAGCTCAGAAACCAAGAGTTGTCAGAGATGTTCAGAATTAGTAGTGAGACCCACAAGCCAGGAAATAAGCACACAGTATTCTTTATGTCACCTTTCTACTTCCAGTGCAACAGGAAGTTAGGGTTAAATAAAAAAAAAAAAAAGCAAGAGCACAAAAGTTACACAGAACAAAGTCAGCACACAGATAATCCATGACAGCTTTCTATGCCAACTGAATATGAACCCTAACAGTTTGGGGGCCACTATGGGCTTTAAAAGGAAAAGTCAAAATAATTAATAGTTGCTGGCTGCTACAGGTAGCTCAATTCTTAATTAACACATGAAGGCAAGCCAACCCTTCTTCAAACAAAACTAGAAAGGATAAGAAATTGTGTGACTACTGAAGCAGCTGAGGTCATGTAAAAATTATTGGTGGGGTTGGAAATGTGGCTTAGTGGTACAGTGCTTGCCTAGCATACACAAATCCTTGAGTTCAATTCCTCAGTATCACATAAACAGAAAAAGCCAGAAGTGGTGCTGTGGCTCAAATGGTAAGAGTGCTAGCCTTGAGCAAAAGAAGCTCAGGGACAGTGTCTAGGCCCTAAGTTCAAGTCCCAGGACAGGGGGAAAAAAATTACTGATAGGCACCACTGGCTTACACCTGTAACCCTAGCAACTCAGGAGGCTGAGATGTGGGGATTGCAGTGTGAAACCAGCCCAGGCAGGAAAGTCCATGAGACACTTATCTCCAATTAATCACAGAAAAGCTAGAAGTGGAGCTGTGGCTCAAGTATTAGAGCACTAGCCTTAAGTAAAAGCAGCTCAGGGACAGCGCCCAGACCAAGAGTTCAAGTCCTAGGACAGGCAAAAAAAAAAAGTCATTACTAAATACTAAAATATTTCTTAGACTACTTCTTTCCTGATCTTACAAAATAAGCATCACATAAAACTTATTTATAACGGATGGAATCAAAATAATCTTCTGTATCAATTTAACTTTACAAAAACTTGTATCCAATTTAAAAAGCACTAAAGATAATAGAGCACTAAAACTTCGTTGATTTTAGATAGCTGACATTATATTCTGTTACATATTTTGAGAAAAAGAAAATAAATAACTCTATAGAGCTTAATAAAGACATTGGAAGGAAAATAAATTGAAATATTAATAAATTTTACTGCTAAGCTATGTAAACATTGAGTAATCCAACCCAGTACATCTACTTGAACGCTGCTCAACAGTCCACAAGGCAGGCCTCAACTGCCTTCATCTTTACACAGCAGTAGCACCTTATCAGTGAAAGTTGTAAAATACATACATGACATCATCTGCAAAAGAAATAAATAATGCAACCCTGTCTCAAGACTATTATACTCAACTCATATCCTAAAGGACTCTATGAAAACAGGCTTGAAGAATTTTAGGCTCTATTCATGAGGAAGTAGCAAAGCAATACAGATACGTGCCACACTGACTGCACTCTCATCAATATTTATCCTGTCTTTGAGCGAACAGGCATCATTTGTGTAAAACTTATTAGGATACTAACAACACTCCTATATACCACAAGATGCCCACTGGGAAACAGCTGGATGGTGAAAACAAGCAGCATCCAGTGAGAAGGAGCAACAGAACCCCTGTACCTCCATGAGCCTCTTCTGTTCTCACCTACGTAGGCAGGGGCCACGCTCTTGGTTCCTGCACACCTCAGACCTGCAGGCAGATAGTGAGGAAGGGGACAGAGGCGTGGACAGGACAGGAGAGAGACAACAGGGAGGAGAGACAACAGGCCTACACAAGCCACCACCATTTTCCACACTCAACTCACTTCCCTTAACCACCCTAGCCCTTCCAGCTCAGTCTGGACTTGCTGTACATACCCACCTACCTTTCTGTTCCTTACCAGGAGGCCCATATTCTGAAATTAAACAGGTTACAGACAGCACGTGGCATGGCGTAACAAACAAGCCCTGTCTCCAGCACAGTGACTCCACCTTTTGCATTACCTCTCATCAAGCTCTTCTAGCCTGCTCTTCACCGTGTGGGCGTTGTTATCCCTGGTGATCTTCTGCAGGAGGTAGAAGGTCTGCTGGAACATACGCAGCAAATACTCCTCAAATTCCATAGGCACACAGTTTTTGGACATGAGTTCATTGATGCAGGACATGGCCAGCACACCAAGCCGGCCACGCTCCTGTCCCAAGACACAGTTCTGGCTGCTGCCATTCACTGATGCCATCTTTCTGGCCCGGATGTCACAGCCAAAGCGTGCAAAGTGGAAGATGGTGGTGAGGAGGGACGGGGTGATGCTGGCAGACAGAGGAATCCAACTGAAGAGATGGGCCAGACACTCCAAGGCCAAAGAACAGATATACTCACTCTCCGCATCAAGGATGGGGATAGGCTGATTCAACAATTTGGCTGAGCTAGGACTCTGCAACAGGTTACTTAGTAAGTCACCTGGAAATTTAAAAGAAGCTTTTACAATAACCAGTATCAAATCTCTCACAAACACTCTAAGTAATTCTTCTTCCCCCAGAAAAAGCTTATAATCACATATGAAATAAAAAACAAAATCATCATGTTCAGCGTTAAACACCAAGAATAGGGGCTGGGGTCTACCTCAGTGACAGAGCACACGCTGCTAAGCTTAGCACACATAAGCCTGGGTCCAATCCCTGGCTTATGCATATATATATACACACAAACACACTACAAAAACTTAATAGCAGAGCAAAATAGAATAACTAATACTGATTCTTGAGGGAAAAAAAATCTGGCTATAGTCTCACTATTCTAACCTAAATGTGGTTTCAATAAGATCTGTAGAACAGCAGATTCCCAGGAAACAGAGTAGTAATATTACCAAAGGCCTCTGCCTACCAAAGTTTCCTTTTCTTGCATCTTCTACAATCATAACCATGTTTTAAGAAAAAAAATACATGTTCATAACATAAAAGGCCTTAACATCATAAAGTTAGATACTAATGAGTTAAAAACTAAAACCAAGGACAAAAATTCATATAAAAAAGATAGAAGCAGCTGGGAAGGTGGCTCAGTGGTAGAGCGCTTGCCTCCCATGCATGAGGCTCTGGGTTGATTCCTCAGCACCACATAAGCAGAAAAAGCCGGAAGTGGTGCTATGGCTCAAGTGGTAGAGCACTAGCCTTGAGCTGAAGAGCTGAGGGACAGTGCCCAGGCCCAGAGTTCAGGCCCCTTGACTGACAATAAATAAATAAGTTAATTAATTAAAAAAATATATAGAAGCTGAGACATAGGGAAATGAAAAACTTATTAAAACAACAACACAAATCTTCAAAAGAGAAAAATTAATTTAACACATCACCAAATAACAATTTCTAATCTAAGTAAGGAACATGACCAGGCAGAGTGGACTGCAGGCAGATAGCACTCAGGAGGCAGAGACAGGAGGTTCTCTACTAGAGGTGACCATGTGCTACACAGGCCCATCTTAAAAATAAATGAATAAAAACTGAACAACAGTGGCTTACACTTACAATATTATTTGGGAGGCTGAGTTTAAAGAACCATGGTTCTAGACCAACCTGGGCAGAAAAGACACCATCAATGGAAGAAGCTGATGTGGTAATATGCACCTGTCACCCTAGCTACAACGAGAAACCTAAAATAGGGGGACTGTAGTCTAGGACTGTACCTGGGCAAGAAGTGAGACCCTGCTTCAGAAATAACAAGAGCCAAAAAGGGGGAGGACGGGGGAAATGGGGGACACTGGAAGTGTGGCTCAGGAGTAGATTACCTCCCTAGCGAGCTCAAGGCCCAGAGTTCAAAAATACGCCCAGGACAAAAAAAAAAAAATATGTGGGCAGAGTATAGTATATTTACTAACTTGGAGGCTGCCCATGGTGGCTGTCACAACTCTAAGAAACTCTCCTACAAAATCCTATCATTCTTCCCTTTGGCTTTTTTATTTCAAGTTTGTTGCCTCAGGGTTTCTCAACCTTAGTTAACGCTGTTGAAATGTAGGGCTGAATAAAGCCTTGGTATGCTCTGCACTGTAGATTAGCAGCATCCCAGACTCCATTCACTACAGGACAGAAGCTCTCCTCCAGCTGTGTTAACCACCTCTCTCCAGACCCTACACTACAGGGCAGAACACCCCAGCTGATAACCAATAGTCTACCCATAGCCTTAACTTAGTAAAATGAGAGGAAAATATCCCAAGAACCTTTGAAAGGAGGGGATGAGATCACAGGCAGTGTACTGAGACTGATCCTCTGATTGTCTTTCAATAGGTAGCTTATAAGGTATCCATGAAAAGATGTGCAAATGCACAAAGATACACACCTCAACAACTCAAGCTTCTCTACAAACTTTTCATCAGTGTGTATGCAAACCTTACACTAAAAACTGCACAGCATTTGTGTAACAAAGATAGTCTCTTCACTTTTACTAAAGAACAACAATCAAAGCTAACTCAGAACTGCAGCATCAATCTCAGTTCATTTTGCACACTTTTTTTTTCCAATTGACCGAGCAGGAAGTACAGACTAAGAAGAGGAGACCAAGAGGCAGAGACTGTACAACAAGGAGCAGCAGCCAGAGCAAGATGCTTTGTCCACACATTCACTGGTTTACCCTTAAATAGCTATTCTCATAAAATTGACATCAGTGTCAGAGAGGGTGAAAGGACTCACTCAAGGCCATATGTCCATTAAAGGGTAAGGCCAGCACACAACGCCAGGAGAAGAAGGACGTGATCAGAAGTGGTGACAGTGACCGAGGTGGACAAGTTAGGACAGAAAGCATGTGTTTGTGAGTGGATGCTGGGTTCCTATCTCTGCTCTCTCACCCTGGCCATGAGGGCTCTGGCAGTTGCCCTCAAAAGCCCCAGGTCCCTTGCCTATGAAGGCCTTGCAGCAAGCCTTCAGCATAATGATGTGAGTGCTCCTCACTGACTGGGATTAGAGGATGAGGCAGCAATTTGAGGAACTATTCTGAGAAATTCTGTACACCTCCCCCCACCACGTTACCCCCCACACTTCAAACCATTTTCCACATCCAGATTGTGTGTGTTACAGATGATGCAAGGAGCAGTCCCTGATCTTTCTTCTTAGAAGGGAACAGATGAAGGAAGCTGAATACTGTGGAGATATATTATTAGAAACTATAAAAATAAACCAATGAAATTATTCAAGTTGAAATTGTTTTGAGAAGAGGGAAAAAGGGATAATGGAATGGAATGTTGTAAACATGAGTGGAAATTTAACAATGAAATCTGCCCCACCACTATAACCAATTGTAAGCTAGAAAATAGAAAGTAAGGAGACAGTAACTAAGGAACTAGTTTGGTTTGTTCACTGAACCTTGTACTTTCTCAGAATGAATTTCCTCTACAAAACCACACAGGGTCAAGAAATTTTTCTGCAAGTTTTACTTGACTGTGCTGTAAATGTCCAAAGACAACTGAGCAAAGGCAGCAGAATGTATGTTGATTAAGTCATCAGAACTGTTCACACAATGGGGCAAGATCCGATGACTTTGCTTACAACTACCAAACACAGAGAAAATGCAAGAAATTTTTGAAAGAGGAAGTACACCAGTTTAAAAGTTTATTTACCTCCCTAAGCTCCCCACCCCCTCCCAAGCCTTAATGTATTTCACTTTTTTTCAAATAACAAAATTCAACACTTAAGAAAAAAAATTGTAGCTAGGCAATGGTGGCTCACACCTGTAATCCTAGCTACTCAGGAAGCTGAGATCTGAGGGTAGCAGTTTGAGAAACTAGCCAGCCAAGGACAGGAAAGTCTAGGAAACTCTTATCTCTGATAAACCAGTCAGAAAAAAACAGAAGCAGTGTGGTCTCTCAAGTGGTAGCCTTGGGCAAAAGAAGCTCAAGGACAGCCCTCAGGCCCTGAGTTCAAGCCCTAAGACTGGCAAAAAAAAAATAATAATAATAATAATAGTATATAAGCACTACTCATAAAGTGGACAACACACATTTAAATGGATCATACAGAACTGTCACCTCATCTCATGAATAAAAACTAGACAACATGTAAAAGCAGAAAATACTTTTTATGTGTATGATCTAATATTCCCCAACCCGACCCCAAAGAAAATAAAGTAGATCAGAACATACCTGATGAGGTCAACTAAAAATACAGCTTCTGCTACTGAAAGCAAGTGAGTACCACAACAGTATTGAGAGGTGCTAGGAAGCTCTACTGGATGCTTACCTAGTACCCCACTATGAGGAGACAGAACTAATCTTATATGAAAGGGGAAATTTAGTGACTAGGCAAACTGGGAAATATTCCTTGTATTGGTCTAATCAAAAAACCAAACGGCAGCATCATTTGTAAACTTTAATCATTCAAATAATCCAAAGTATAAACCTGCTCAGCTATATTAAGCCAGGCACCAGTGGCTCACACCTGTAGTCCTAGCTACTCAAGAAGCTAAAATCTGAGGATGGTGGTTCAAAGGCAGCAGGAGCAAGGAAGTTCATGAGATTCTTATCTCCAATTAACCACCAAAAAAGCCAGAAGTGGAGCTGTGGCTTAAGTGGTAAAATGCCATCCAGAGTACCAGCCTTGAGCACAAAACCCCAGGGACAGCGCTCAGGCCCTCGGATTGGCACCAAAAAAAAAAAAAAAAAAAGGCCAACGATGCATTTGCCATTAAGTACAACTGTATAGCTCAAATTCCTATGAGTTCTGAATATACTCTAGAACTCTGAGATAGTTTTTAATCCAAGTATGATAAATGGAACTTGGGTACTCTAAGCAGCCTTCAAAACTCATGACAGCGGGGCGCTGGTGGCTCATGCCTGTAATAGCTACTCAGGAGGCTGAGATCTGAGGAGGATCTCAGTTCAAAGCCAACTCAGGCAGGAAAGTCCGTGAGACTCTTATCTCCAATAAGCCACTAGAAAACCGGGAGTGGCACTGTGTCTCAAGCAGTAGAGCACGTGACTTGAGCTGAACAGCACAGGGACAGCACCAAAGCCCAGCATTAAAGCCCCATGACTGACCAAAAAAAAAAAAAACTCATGATATATTTTCTATTGTACAGTAACTGAAAAAATTTCAACTTCCACATATTAATGACAGGGTACATAAGACAGTTTGGGCTTAAGGATGTCTGATTGCAACAGTCTATTTTCTTGAGGTAGAAGAAGAGAAAGATGTGGCAATTATTTTTCATTAGTCACATTCAGCCTTTAGCATAGAGGAAGAAATTTGTGCCAATTCACAGGATGTCCTCTACTTGAAAAGCATCTGTGAAAACAGATGTAAACAGAAGCATTCAGAAACTAAAAATTCCTACTCAGTCACAATGTCTTCTTTCCTTGAATCAGTGACTCCTGAAATAGATACTTACTGAGATGAGTAAAGAAGAGTTAGATATGTAACTAGCTACTAGTGAAGTAGTTAATAACCACTACAACAATGCTCAAGCTTTACATTCTCCATTTATATTACAATGCAAATTCAATGCAGGCAAACTGGTCTCCCATGTGCCCTGGGCAACAGGGCTCTTGAAATAGACCAGCTGGGAAGAAGTTCTCTCCTATGCTACACCTTGTCCTTCAGGCCACTGCCACCTCTTTATGGCTCTGCAGAGTAGCAAAGCAGACCAGTCAAGCCCCAGCTTGCACCAACTTCAGTACAAGCAACATGGCCAGGAAGTCTGAGGGAAAAACAAAAATCAAAGAGTCCACAAACTAGAACGGACAACAATAAATTAAAAGAGATGGAGGCAACTGACACAAGATCAAAGATACCACCATCATAATGGTGCACATTTTGTAATCTCAACTAATAAGGAGGATGAAATAAATCCTGAGGATTGACATGCAAATCCACAGTGAAAGAAACCATTAGTGAGACCTCACATCAATCAACAAGCCAAGCAGAGCAGTTCATACCTGTCATCCACAGGAGGCATACATAGGAGGAACCTAGTCTAATCCTGGTCCCAGGAAAAATATACAAGACCCAATTGGAAAAATAAGATGAAAACAGCTGGAGAAATGGCTGAACTAAAAACACCTGCCTAGCCTTGAGTTCAAAACATACACACACACACACACACACACACACACACACACACACACAGACTCTTATCTCCAATCACACACACTCTCTCTCTCTCTCTCTCTCTCTCTCTCTCTCTAAACAATAGAGAGCTAGCTAGTCAGAAAACATGGACAAAGGGGCCAAAATGGATTACCATTAAGTCATTACCATTGTCTACCTGTACCAGGTAGACAAAACTTGTTATGTCCCACTGGAACCCCGGAATGCACCTAACCAGAAATGCCAAAGGTGGCAGCAGACCATACCACTTTCTCCTGAAGTTGGGGATGGTGGTGGGGTGGCAGCAGTAACACTGTGTTTGTCCCAAACAGTCTCCAAGATACCTACACCAAGAAAGGAGAAACTGAGTTTAAGCAAAACATAAAGTCCAACATGTAACAATCATAAGAATCAAGTTTTAAAATATGATTTATTAAGCCAGGTGCCAGTGGCTCACAACTGAATCCTAGCTACTCAGAAGGTTGAGGTTCAAAGCCAGCCCAGACAGAGAGTCTAAAAGGCTACACCTCCAATTAACCAGAAAAATGCCAGACTGGAGGCATAGCTCATGACAGAATACTATCCATGAGCAATAAGCTGAGTGAGGCTCTGAGTTCAAACTGCAGTATTATCACACAAAAAAAGATTAATACCTTTGATCAAAGATCAGTATTTAATCTTCCCTCTTCAATTATATTGTCCTTCTCTAGCTATCAGCTATGCCCACTCTTAGCTATCTTTCAGAGTCCTGTCCAATTCAGAATCTTGACTGCAGCACCCTGACTTTGCCATGTGGTTTCTCCCCACTACTCTTCTAATACCAATCTTCACGAGCCACCTGGTAACCACCTGAACCCTTCTCCTTGACACAGCATGGTACTCCACACACTCTGGGCTATGCCCAACATCTCTCTGACCCTGTGTTGCCATTCTTTCCTAGATTTTCTCTGGTTTCTTGAGCACCACTGCTTCTTTTTGGCCACTACCACACCCTGTACCCATCCAGCATTTAAATGGTACCTTCCCCAGGTCCTGTGATAGACTTAGTTCTATCTCACCATTTCTGCTGGAGCAACTCATCTCCTGTCATGGCTTCAAACATACATCTTCAAATCTCCCCAAGTCTCATTCTAGGCCCCAACTCATTCTGACTATGGTCCAGCTCTGAGTCACCCAACAGGCCTCCACTCACAGACCTGTACATCAGCTGCTCCCTGGAGCTCATCACTTAGCCCACAGACCTCACCAGGTAAGAGGCACCACCCCACATTTTGGCAACTAACCTCACCTAGCCCAGCCCTCAAGCCACGCCACACCCAAAGCTTTAACATGTGAAATGAATAATCCACTGTACATTAAACACAAGCCTTCTTTTCCAACCTCTGCCCTGCTTTTCCTTCCACAATCTAAACTTTTCCTCTGACTTTCTGATGTCAGCCCCTGAGCTTTTCACCTCCTCTACAATGTCTCCCTCCTTGCTCAGCTCTGCCTGCCCAGGAAACATGCTGGATACAAATGGCAAGTATGAATCCATTTTATGCTAAGGCAAATCCAGACATATACCCTAGCTAGTGACCGTCAGGGAAAGAGGAGAATGCCCTCTAATGGAGTTTCTTTCTGGGGTTATGCAAATGCTCTAGAATTACATAGTGGTGATAACTGCATAACCTTGTTGTATTTTAAAGTATTAATTGAGCCAGGTGCTGGTAGCTCATAGCTGTAATCCTACTCAGGAAGCTGAGATCTGAGCTTCAAGGTTCAAAGCCAGGGTAGGTTGAGAGGAATGGGTAAGAATGTTAAAAAGAGACACATAAACTGCTTTCTTAAATGACAACTCCTTTGTACAACTACTTAAAAGATAACAAAATAAGCCAGATGCTGATGACTCAAGTCTATAATCCTAGCTACTAAGGAGGCTGAGATCTGAAAACTGTGGTTCAAAACCAACCCAGAGAGGAAAGTTGGTAAGACTCTTATCTCCAATTAAACCAGAAAACCAGAAGTAGTGCTATGGCTCAAAGTCATAGGGGGCTAGAATAAGCAAAAGGAGAGTTCACCCATAGCAGCCAGGCCCTGAGTGCAAGTGTAAGCGCTAACCAAAAATAAAAGAAAAGTAATAAAATAAAATTTAAGGAAAATAAAAAAGGTTCAAAGCCAGCCCAGGCAGAAAAAGTCTGTGAGAGTTTTATCTCCAATTAGTCACCAAAAAGCTGGAAATAGAGCTGGGGCTCAAGTGGTAGAGCCACCAGCCTTGAAGGGAAAGTGCTTAGGCCCTGATTTCAAGCTTCAGTACCAGCAAAAAAAAAAAAAAAATGAAGAAAGTATAAATCTGATGGCATGTGAGTAGGACATAAGAGGTATGAGACAGGTCTAGTGCTCTATCAACTGAACTACACCTCCACCTCCCTTGTCTTACATCTTACTACTCTTCCAATTTCTCCCGGCCTTAAATGATCTTAAATAAAGAACTCACTATATATACACCTACTTAAGACTCCATGTGAGCATGTCAATCATGCCTAGTCATAGTTATAGGCAGGACTAGGTTAGAAAAGGCTACAAGGAAATTGAGTTACAACCTTATGTTGAAGTCCTGCCATGTGCTGCTGGTAAGTAGAGGGAAGACAGCACCGAGGTCTCAGCAACAGCACAGAGCCTGTGGGAGCTCTGGGCACACCACACCACTCACCTGTCAGGAGCCCAAGCACAGTCTGCACCTGGTCCAGCAGCAGTTTCCGCAGCTCCTCTTTCCGAGCCACACTGAGGTCCTCGCGGGGACAAGCTAGTTCTTCTGAGGTTGTCTTCAGCATGATCAGCCCAAGGGGGGTCGTCACAGGGGTCTGAATCAACTGCCAAGAAAGAAAAAGTTCTAAGCAGTGTCAGATTGATAAGATACAGACAGGATTCGGCGGCACTAAACCTGTGAGGTAGGTATCTCTGTATGTTCAATCTTACAGGAACAGGCTCCAATAGCCAGCATTTCAGAAAAAAATGACTTTTTAACCACTCAAAACATACTCTCACCTTACTCTAAGAAAAAATTCTGGGGCTGGAAGCATGGATCAAATAGTAGGCTTGAGTTAAAACCCCAGTACCACACACACACACAAAATCTATTAACTTAAACATAGAAAACAATGCACTTTATGGGCTGAGAAGGTGGCTCAGTTAGAGTGCTTGCTTTGCATACATGAGGCCCTGGGTTCGATTCCTCAGCACCACATAAGCAGAAAAAAAAAGCCGGAAGTGGTGCTGTGGCTCAAGTGGTAGAGTGCTAGCCTTGAGCTGAAGAGCTGAGGGATAGCGCCCAGGCCCAGAGATCAGGCCCCACGACTGGACCCAAAAAAAAAAAAAAGAAAGAAAAGAAAAAAGAAAAAAGGAAAACAATGCACTTTGATACGTAACATAGCAATTCTTTTTTTTTGGGGGGGGGGGGAGGGGGGGGGCGGACATGGGGCCTGAACTCTGGGCCTGGGCGCTGTCTCTCAGCTCTCAGCTCAAGGCTAGCGCTCTACCACTTCAGCCACAGCACCATTTCCAGCTTTTTCGGCTTATGTGGTGCTGAGGAATCGAACCCAGGGCCTCACGCATGCAAGGCAAGCACTCTACCACTGAGCTACCTTCCCAGCCCCGGCAATTGCTTTTTAAGTTCAGGTTCTCAGCAGCATTTTGCCTAGTTAGCAGGTTTTTGCCAGGTAATCAAGTTTTGTTTATAACACACACTTACTCAAACAGGCTCTTACTGTATCATTTTTCTCTAAGACACACTATATATATTTGGGACGTTTATTAGTGACTAAGATATGTACATCTCCCTTTGTGGTGTCTTTTCAACATCCAGGTTGTTAAAGACAACTTTATAATTCTTAAGTTTACTAAACTTATGCTTTAACAAAGTTCAAAACTAGCTGGGCACAGGTGGCTCACACCTGTAATCCTAGCTACTCAGGAGGCTGAGATCTGAGATCACAGTTCAAAGCCAGGCTGGGCAGAAAAGTCCATGAAAATCCTATCTCCAATAAATCACCAGAAAACCATAAATGGCGCTGTGGCTCAAGTGGTAGAGTGCTTGCCTTGAGCTGAAGAGTGCGCGCACACACACACAACACACAACACACAACACACACACACACACACACACACAGCATAAGGCCTTAGTTTAAGTCCCATTACTGGCACATAAACGCACACACACAAAAAGTACACTTTTCATAGCCTGACACTTACATCTTCCTAATCATTTTCCTAACATTTAAAACATTTTAGTTTCCAGATCCAAAAATAATGAAAGTGAGTGGCTATTAAGTCACATTCTAGAGGCTGGGAAGGTGGGTCAGTGGAAGAGAGCTTGCTTCGCGTGCATGAGGCCCTGGGTTCAATTCCTCAGCACCATATAAACAGAGAAAAGCCAGAAGTGGCACTGTTGCTTAAGTGGTAGTGTGTTAGTCTCGCGCTGAAGAGCTGAGGGACAGTGTCTAGGCCCAGACTTCAAGCCCCACATTCTATTAAGAGCAAGTTAAGGAATGACAGAAGGGGTGACACTGATCAAAATGCAATATACACATAAATTGACATGTTAAACTGAAACTCTCTTGTACAACTATTTAAAGGTTAAAAAAACTTTAAAAAATGTTCTGTATTTAAGAAGCACTTTACCTTTCTCATTAAAGTCATTTCATAATTAAATGTAGGTCACACTCTGATACAAATGTGTTACTTGGGGCTGGGAAGGTAGCTCAGTGGTAGAGCGCTTGCCTTGCATGCTCGAGGCCCTGGGTTCGATTCTTCAGCACCACATAAGTAAAAAGAAAAAAGCCAGAAGTGGCGCTATGGCTCAAGTGGCAGAGCACTAGCCTTGAGCTGAAGAGCTGAGGGACAGCGCCCAAGCCCAGAGTTCAGGTCCCACGACCGGACCCAAAATAAATAAATAAATAAATAAAATAAATGTGTTACTTAAGCTACCAAAGCTTTATAAGCTTTAGGGGGAAAGAAGACACTCAGGAACTGAATCCACACATTAGATATTCACTCATATTCCCACCTCCTTTCCCTCATCCTACTTGTAGTGAAGTTTGAAATCAGGTCTCAGGCTTGCTCAGCTTTCTTGATACCAACTGACACTCTACCACTTGAAACATACTTCCAGTCCAGCATATGGTAGTTATTTTGGAATGCAGTCTCATGGACTTCTTCACAAAGGTTGGCTTTAAAACCATGAATCTCTAGATCTCAGCCATCTGAACAGCTAGAATTACAGGTGTGAGTCACAGGTAGGAGCCAAAGATGTTCAGCTTTGTAAGTCATACCTCAAGTGAAGGATTTCTTCACTTCAGGAACTACAGGGTACTTTCCTTTCCCTGAAAAACATTCTTCCCATCATAGACCAAGGAAGTATCATTTCTGAACAAGGATATAAAAGGGAAAGTCTAGGGACCAAGCAAGACCACAAGCCTTTCCAACCTCTATGAGGTTGCCTACACGTCATGGCAGGAAGGCTCCTGGCGCTGGCTAATTACTATTTACCAGCTACTTTCCCTCCAAATGTTCACACTACCGAAGTCCTCCATCCTTGCAACAGCACTGGTGCAGCACCAAGCAGGTTTTCAAAGACTTGCTGAACAGAATTTCACAAGAGGTTAACAAAGGAGTCTAGTTTCCTCACCCTCCTGCACTGTGGAGGCCCAGCTTTGTCACAGCAAGGTAAAGGCAGCAATCTACTCTGCCATAACCTTGCTACTGCAGTTCCAAAATGCTAAATCTTAAAACTGCTCAGGACTCAGATGTAATCACTTCTACAAACAAACAGTTTACAAGATTAAGTTTCCTCAGGTAGAACCTTACCTGTAAAATGTTAGTAAAAAAGTCATGGTAGAACATGGGCCAATCTTGACGTCCAATATCAACAATAACTTTGCAAAGTTTATTCCGGATAAAGTAAGGTAAGGTTTTATGGTGAGCCAAAAGGAGTTTGGGCAGACAGCCACGGATTTCCATCTTATCCTGAGACGGGACCCCAAGCCACATTTTATTGATCAGATTCTGAAAAATAAACATGCATCTTTTAAATTAACTACCTATAAGCAAAACATTTGGCAGAGTACTTATCTACTAGCAAGTTTGAGGGACATATGCCTGTAATCCCAGCACTTGAGGGACTGACACAACATAACAAGACCTAATCTTGCTTCTCTCTCTTACACACACACACACACACACACACACACACACACACACACACACACACACGTAGTAGAACATGCCTATAATCCCAGCTACTTGAGGTAAGAAAATGGGGAGGAGGAGGATCATAGTTATAGGCTAGCCTGAGCAAAAAAGCAAGACTTCCATCTTTTCAAACAAGCCAGGCATGGTGGCACACACATATAATCCCAGACACCTAGGAAACACAGGAAGGAGAATCACAGTCCAAAGCCAGCTCCAGACAAAGGACAGAAAATCCTATCTAAAAAATAGCTAACATAGACCAAGGGCTAGTGGTGTGGCCTAAGTGCTGCCTAGCAAGCATGAGGTTGAGTTCAAATTCCAGAAACACCCAAAAGAAGACATGAGGAGGGCTGGGAAGATGGCTCAGTGGTAGAGCGCTTGCCTTGCATGCCTGAGGCCCTGGGTTCAATTCCTCAGCACCACATAAGCAGAAAGAAAAAAGCCGGAAGTGGCGCTGTGGCTCAAGTGGTAGAGCACTAGCCTTGAGCTGAAGAGCTGAGGGACAGCGCCCAGGCCCAGAGTTCAGGCCCCACAACCGGACCCAAAAAAAAAAAAAGAAGAAGACATGAGGAAAGTGTTTCATTAAATTACTTTAAGAGGGCACAGGCTAAGATGAAAAGAGTGTTAACAAGCTTTTGAAGATGAGGTATTATGGGTATCACCCCTCCTCCCAAAACTTTTTCTTTAGTTATCTTTCCCTTTTAAATGGTAACATGGAAGGAAAGGCATCCATCATCAAATACAAGCCAATTACTTAACCACAGACTCAACCACCCACCTGTTCTTTCTGGAGTCAAGGGTCAAGGATGGACAAGTGTCTAGGATACCAACATCTAACAGAGACAGCACCTGGGATGAAGGCCTGGGCTGAGTTCCCCCTGCTTACCAGGCATCTGCACATTACAGCTCAAGCCTCGTGCAATGGTGTGGCAACCTGCTACAAAGGACTTTGCAAGAGTATAAAACTATCTGACAACTTACCTCAAAAACCGTTAAACTGTACATCATCACATAGTCATTCCTAGTGCTAGAGAGAAAGTACAGGCAGAATCTCCAGGCTCCTACTTGCTGGGCAAAATTATTAAGAAGCTCTTCTGTAAAAGTGAAACGGCAATAAAAGAAGGTGATAAGACATAAAAAGTTAACCCAAAGCTGAGCAATCTCATGGCATTTTTAAACATGCTTCCCCACATACTACAAACTGAATCATCACCAACCAGCAAAGCCAGCCACTGCTAGAAGAAAGAAGAGGAGCACACTAGTGCTAGAGCACCAACTCACACGGTGTTCTCAATACAGCTAAAGCCAGGAGCTTGGCTAGACGTGCTTTTTTTTGAGACACAGCCACTGTTAAAGACTTTACTTAACTGAAAATGTGCAAGCAACAAGGTATAATATTATCTCTGGGTTCCTTAGGTTGGGGCCTCACCACTCTTCGACATTTCAGTAAAGTCTACACTGTTCACTCTCAGAGATGTAAGAGGAAAAAAAGGCCTCACAAAGAAAGGATAGGAAAAATCACAAGACAATTCAGTTTGGCTAACTCACACTTAGGTCAGTTTTAAAATATCAGTAAAACCTTAAAAAAAAAAAAAAGAAAGTAACAATGGTATCCTGAGGGCTGTTTTCCTCCTCCTGAGGCTGTTGACAGCACCAGCCCAAATCCTCAGCACAAGTACTGGGAGGCCATTGCCATGTCTCTGGACCTGCTACATTGGCCATGACATATAATCCAACATGAAAAGAAAAGAAAGAAAAAAAGAAAAATGGCAACAGTCCTAAGAGAGTCTCAATTCTATGCAGAAAGAGCCAGACAGGAGCTCTTTCTAATCCTCAAGTCACTGCTCGGTTAAGTTCCCTACAATTTAGGCTAAATGTCACATGAGATAGACTTACTAAAAGTTCCATGAGATAACGGCCTATGCTAAGAATTAAGCATAGCCTATGCATCCCAGAAGTGAAATCAAAACAAAGCGTGAGTGGGGGCTGGAGCAGAGGCCCTCTGGGCTGTACTCAGCCACTATATACTGTGCTGACTCCAGCAAGCCATTTCTCCTCCTGATACTTCCCCTTCCTCCAATAACAAAATAGCCAGATGGTCTCCTGAGGTCCTGACCAAGCATTCTATCGGGTTCTAGAGTACTATTAACTGGTCTCTGATGAAGATGGGCAGAGCTCTTTTAAGACCAGGTCTCCTTCTTTTCTCCTACCCACTAAGGAAAGCCTTGAATGTGTCCTAAGACCACAGAAAAGAAGGAATAAGCGGGCCCTGCCCCATACACAAATAATATTGTAAAGACTAGCTCCAAAGAGAACTGAGGAGACACACCCATTTCGAGGAATCACAACTCCAGATTCTCCTTCGCCTGCATTTCAGATTAAGTATTTGCAGCATGTGATTATTTAAATCTACTCTAAAATCAGTTTCAAACTGGGCACCAGCGGCTCATGCCTATAATCCTAGCTACTCAAGAGGCTGAGATCTGAAAATTGAGGTCCAAAGCAAACCCAGGCAGGAAAGTCTGTGAGATTCTTATCTCCAATAACCTTTAAAAAGGGGAAAGTAGAACTGTGGCCCAAGTGATAAAGTGCTACTTTGAGCAAAAAACGCAAGGACAGAGCACTGGCCCTGAGTTAAGTAATGCCCCAGGACTGGCACACACAAAAAAAGTAACCCAAGTTAAGAGATCCAGCCCAGACCATTGCACACCAAAACAATTCGCTTTAATGAACTTTTCATGAGTTTACTAAGCCATAGGCTTCTCATAAAAGTTCAGCAGTGCTGAAATTAGGAACAAAGTGTATATGGAGAAGGGGCTCACACTTGACTAAAGGAAAGAAAATCCGTAAATATACCCTTGAGTCAAGTCTGCATTCAGCAGCAGCAGCAACAGAGCCAGTACCTCAGGGAACTCATGCAGGTGTGACCTGCCTTGACCAGCTCTTTCCTTCCTGCCCGCTACAACCACACTCACCAATCTCACGTTTTCTTTCATTGGTTGTACAATCATGGAAAAATTCTGTCATCAGACTCTCCAGTGCCCTGAGGGAGGCTTCTTCTGATGCCTGACAAAGGAATTGGAAAAAAACATCATTAAGCTCTATCTTCAGTTCTCTTCCTTAATCCCTCCAGGGCACACTAAGGCAAGAACGGTTAACTTCCTCAAACATCTGGAGTTTGACATTCTTCAACTACATTGCAAAAACCACAAAAACAAAAGAGAACTTCCCAAGTCTTAGTATCCTCTACAAATCCATGCTGCTGCACAATATTCAGTTATTTGTGTTACAGAAAAGGAACAAACAGTCCAGAATGCCAATTGTGGAAAGGTGCTACAGAAAAGAGATGCGCAGGGAAACCCACACTCTCCGTCTCATCATTCTGATGTCTGGGAATCAGCTGTGTTTTGACTGAGGCCCATCACATCCCCTGCCTGTGTGTGTGGATTCATGGGGTTTGGGAAGGCATTTTGGGAGTCATGTCACTTTCAATCTTACGTGGTCAGCCAAAAGAGATGAACGTGCAGCTGAAAGTCATGCTGAGCATGACTCTCAGCAGAGCTGCTGGGAAGGAGTAAGAGGGAAGGGACAGAGGTTCCAGACTCATCCTCTTCCTCTTCCTTTTCATTCAGTAAAGTAGGGAAGCTGCAGCAATGAGCTTAAGCCAAAACTTCACACAAGGTCGGGTACAGTGGCATATGCCTGTAATCCTACCATGTAGGAAGCTGAAGCAGGAGGATTCTCAAATTCTAGACTCTATAGTGAGACTCTATCTCAAAAACAAAAAGAAGAAAAAAGAAAAAAAAACTCCATAAGGTGAAGACTTCCAGACCATGAATCTTCAGCGGCATTAAATCTAACACCATGGATGAGAGCCAACAGATTCCTGACTTTTTCTCTTTGTTTCCTTCCTATCTGTCTTGCTTTGCCCCAATCCCCTCCATGAGCCTGAGTGCAACAGGCCCAGACCCAAATGTCCTGTGTCAAACTAAGACTGGTCAGAGCCTCCAACTGGCTCTTACACAGATGGCAGAGCCTCAGCCATCACTCAGACGAGTCAGCACTGGAGTGGAGTTCAGAAGCTGTGCCAGTGTGGTACAGGCCCAGCCCTATCATCCACCATGTGCAAGAACACTACTGAGATCAGGGGCCACAAGTAAGCTGTGCCTCCACACTATAGTCACTGTGCAGACTGTTCCTGACAATCTTTACCTACTGAAGGGTACAGTCTTAACGTAACAGTACATGTGAGTATAAAGAACATTCTTGTCTGAATTTTATGACTCTGATAAAGAGCAAGGAGCTGGTGGCTCAGGTCTGTGAGGAGGCGGAGATCTGAAAATCACATTCAAAGCTAGCTTGGGTAAGAAAGTCCATGAGATTCTTACCTCCAATTAACCACCAGAAAACCAGAAGTGGCACTGTGGCTCAAGGGCTGTGGTAGATAGAGGGCTAGCCTTGAGAAAAAGAGCTCAGAGACAGCAACCAGGCCCTGAGTTCAAGCCCCACGACCGGGGTGGAGTAGGGTTGGGGGATTAACCCTACACTCCTCTTTCAAACCTCCCTAATCAATTAGCTTTTACTTCTGAAGCTAAAATGGGTTCCTGAGCATGAAGGATACATATCTTCAAGTCCCACTTCTCCACTTTTTCTCATGTTAAGATATCGTAAAGCAGATTCTGAAAAGTCCTGAGCTCATGATGCCCTGGTAATCAACTATCAGTGTATTTCCCTTTCATTCCTAAGAGATCTGAGGACTTCCTGGTTCCTGACAAGTTCTGACAGTCTCCCAGAGGGCTCTGCTCCCACTTCCATTCCCTACCAACTCTTCCTGCCCCCACTCAAGAAACTAAGGTGGAGCTCAAAGAGCTGCAAAATGTACAGAGAGCCACCAAAAATCACATGTAGATGCTCCCATCCAATGCTGGCTACAGGAGCTCTGGAGCCTAAGCCCTGGCCTCACCAGTTGATTCTCAACATGCACAGGCAGCACACCGCTCACATGTTTAATCACTTCTGTAATTCCAACAATACCTGTCTCCCAGGGTGTTAGCAGGATCAAATGAGGTGATCCCGTAAAAGTGCTACATAAACTGTAAGGCATTATCAAACTAGTAGTTATATTGCCCTGATTTTCACTTGGCCTTAGACACTACACAAAGCAGGTCAAGGCAACCAAAAACAATGCAAAACAGAAATGGTAAGGCCTACTCTGAAATCAGAGACACCCAACCCTGGGACTTTACCACAAACATACCCACTGGGGTTTTTCAGCTTCATTTTCAAAATAAAGCTATTTAAATTTTGCAGAGGATTTAAAAAAGAGGTTGAGAACTATGCTGAAGTCATAAGAGTCGGAAGACAGAAAAAAGGATGTGCTCAAGACCTGCAAATGTTTGAAGGACACTGGAAAATTCTCCCACTTCCCGCTGACAGGAAGGCCACTAGAACTTTTGCCGC
This sequence comes from Dipodomys ordii, assembly GCF_000151885.1. Classification (NCBI taxonomy): domain Eukaryota; kingdom Metazoa; phylum Chordata; class Mammalia; order Rodentia; family Heteromyidae; genus Dipodomys; species Dipodomys ordii. The sequence goes on from NW_012267230.1 coordinate 4,709,537, forward strand.
TATTTCAAGGGAGAGGCAAAGCCCAAATCCAGACTGTGATGATGGGAGGAAGTGGTAGCACTCCAGGCAAGACTACACTTTCGAGCAATAGAACACAAAGAACAAGAAACAACAAAAAGCCAACCAAGTGACACTACATGCTAGGAACAAGCAATGTGCAGCTTGCCAAAGGGTATTCGGCCTTCATCTCCTGCCTTGAAATAGTTCAAGAACACTTGAGATTCATGTACTGCCTCCCAGCTTCTGCTGGAATTTACAGCTCCAGATCTGAAGAATGGAGGAAGATCAATTTAAAACTAAGTAACTTCCTGGTTTAATAGTCAAGTCTGCAGCTGAACCTAAGTTCAGCTTGCCGAATTGTCAGATTACAGTTTCGTTCATTCTAGAAACTTCTGCCACTTTTATCACAGTAAGCTGGCACAGACAGAAGTCTCCAGACTTTCTCACTGAGTCGTCCATAGAATATGACTGTCTCCCTGTTCCAAACAGAACTTTCCTAAATCCAGCTCAGACATAATTTTGTATCCACAGGGAGAAAAAAAGCCTTGGTGTCATTATACACATTCTCCTATTGGGCAGCCCTTGACCTGCAATAATTTCATTGTTCCCTAGACTTAATCGAATGAACTGACAGAGAAAGACAGGTGATGGAAATCAATGTATGAATCACAAGAATATACTGATGACTCCACAACTTAGGGTTTAAGGTCAATATGTAAAATAGAAATGTTACTGATACCCTAAGGTATCTAGCAAAATTATATAGACGTATCTCAAACTATCCAAAGCAATAGCACATTGAGTTTTCCTCCCATTGCAGAGCCAAAATGGACAGGTGCCGATAAGACAACAGAACCTTCTGATCAGGAGGGGAAGCTCCAAGGGCTGGGGTGTTACTACCTCTCTGAACTGGTAACCTTCAGCTTGCATTGTGCTCTTCCTTTGGCAATAAATGTAGAAAGATATATACTCTTTCACAGTGTAATATGGAGGGTGAGGCTATGCAAATGGGTATTCTTGCAGTTGCTTACCTTCTGAGGATTAATAAGCACAATCCTGAAATACAGAGCAGTACTTAAGTTTGCAGTAGGTTTTGTGTGTATGTGTGTGTGTGCACAAAATTCCATTATTCACAATTTTGGTATTAGCCCATGTTGAAAAGCTACGTTTACTGGTCAACAGACTACAATGATACGCAGTAAATAATGTGAGTCAGTAACATTTGTAAAGTCAAATGTGCCATTCGGGAGTCACTCTAACAAGGCAATTATTTTTTTTAAAAAAAATTAAACCTAAGATACAGAACACACACACAAGGATTCCAGTTGAATTAAATAAAGGGTGAAAAAAATACAACAAAGTATCTATAGGGCAGTGTCATAATCTTGAGGTCCTGAGATTTTTTTCTACCTCAAAACCACACATAAAGAACTGAACAGGAAGGAAAGAATGACAAACTGGAACATTCATCAGATAACACAATGTATATGAGTGTATAAGAAGCCACAGAATAGGAGGAGATACTGGCAATATGGTAAATGACCAAGAACTGACTATCAGAATATAAAGTAATTTAAAGCAAGGGGAAAGACAAATGACCTTTCAGACAGCCAAGTAGTTACTTATAAAAGTATTAGAGAGACCTCTAAGTAAAGTGCTCAGCTTCATCAGTTCTCGGCAACTCATTAGATTCTCTATCTCTTCCATGAACAGAAGATGTAACTACTACTACTGAGGCTCAGGAGTCAGAAGCAAGACGACTTCCCAGAGTTTGGGCCCCACAGTGGGGGTGGTAAGGTCAAGATGGCATGTCACATCCCCATGCGGACCAAATGGAGAAAACCTATTTGTAGACAAGACAGTTTCATGCTGAGAAAACCTATTCATGTACTCCTGGACAATACAACAGCTACTAATTAGCTACCAATGCATACTGATCTCAAAAATTCAGAACAACAAATCTAAACACTAATGAGTCATGCCAAATAAATGCTGTACTCGATCCCAAACTAGACAGGGGTAGGAAGAAAGAGAGAGGTCTAAAGACTGGGTGCTGATGGCTCACAACTATAATGCTATGAGGCTGTAATCAGGAGGCTAAAATCTGGAGGATTCTAGTTGAAAGGCTGCCCAGGCCAAAAAAAAAGGCTGTAAAAAACATAACTGAGCAACTAACTAAACTGGAACATAGATAGTAGATTAAGCTGCGCGATAGTGACTCACTCCTGAAATCTTAGCTACTCAGGAGGCTGAGATCTGAGGATCGAGGTTTGAAGACAGCCTGGGAAGAAAGTCTTTGAGACCTTATCTCCAATTAACCAGTAAAAAGCTGGAAGTGGTAAAACACCAGTCTTAAGCAATAAAGTCAAATGAGAGCACAAAGCCTGAGTTCAAGCCTCCCCCACCCCCACACACAAATGGTAGATTAAGGAACTGAAGCAACTTAAATTAGCTGAAACTATTAAGTATAACTTGGCTATGTAAGAGAATATCCCTATTAGAAAACATACCACATAGAAGCAATGAGCTACAATAGGTAAGAGTCCAAACTGAACAAGGACAACTCGTTATCTACAATCTTTGTCCATCTGAAATGACTTCCAAATAAAAGTTTTTAAATCTCATCTAGTGGACTGGTGTCTCCAACCTAGGCTCCTCACTGCTCCAAGCAGCCAAGCTCCTGGCTTGGCTGAGGCAAGAGGAAGGAAGAGAGTGGTACAGAGAGGAGGGAAGACATTAATTTGTTCTCTCAGATGCCAGGCTTATTTTCACCCACTCTCTTTGAAATGCTACACAGGCTAAACATTAAAAAAAAAAAAACTGGGCAACAACCATATGCACTTCAGTATATGTATCTTATATGTTTATTTATATACCAGAGGCTTTAATTAGACAGCCAAAAGAGTATTATAAAAATAATTTTTCTGCAAGGAAGTGTCCAAAATAAATGAGTAATCATCCAAGAATAGGCACTCCCTTCACCAAGCCATCTGCTTCTCATTCCCAGGTACACATCCCGGAGGATGAATGTTTTTATCTGCTCGCCTCGTCAGTAAAACTGCAAACACACTGACTGAGCACATGAACACAAGGCATGCTACCAAGAAATTCTAAAACAGGTCCACAGACGCTTAAGACAGAAATAAACCCAAAGAACAGCAAGTCCAACTTTGCAATAGTGATGAAAAAGCTCAATCAGCTTCCTGCCCAAAGCTGCCAGTTATTGGAATGTGGAACCAGAGCAGACCACCAGAGCTCCTTCCTGGTGTCAGCTCCTCCGCAAGCCAAGGAGGGTCGACTTCGAGGGGCTGAAGGATGAGAAATGAGCTGATGCTGTCTTACATGGGATGAATCGGGTAATAAGGGGAAATGACACTGACAGACCACCAAAAGAGCATGCTGCAAATTTAAAACCCCTCATATATATACACACACATACACACACATATATATGTATATATATGCATATATATACACACACACATATATATATGTATATATATGCATATATATACATATATATGTGTATATATATATAATTTCACTTCAGTTGCTATTATCACCTGTCCTGTTTAACAGTCAGTTTCTCTTGTAAAATCCATACCACCCTCCTTCCTGAATGACACCCTAGACAGATCTAGCAATTAACAGTTCTGTGATTTTAGCCAAAGCCTCCAGATTGTATTCTAAACAGACTGCTGGGATGGTGAACAGATAATCACTTCCTTCCCTCCTAGGATCTAGCTAGTGGCTTTAAAGTCTCAAAAACCCAAGCACAGATCAAGTCCAGTGTCCTCCAGGTGACTGGCAGCACTGCCTGGCCTTCTTCCCACTCTGAACTGGTTTTACCACCTGCCCCATGCAGGGAGGTGGGGAAAAATAACAGCAAAAGCCAGGCTTCTCTTGAGGTGTAAGAGTTCAGCACAAAACTAGGCAGTGTTCTTTTTTAGCATCAATTAGTTGTACAGGAAGATTCCTTTTTAACACGTCCATTTCTGTATCCAATACATGTTGATCATAATCACTCCCTCCATCACTCTCTCCCCTCCCTCCTCTCTCCTTCCCAAGCCAGACTCATCAAGTTTCCTTGTTCTACTTTCACACATGTACATAATTTGACTATATTTGCCCTCCTTCTCCCTTCACAAGTTCATCTGCCCCCACTCCCATTAATAACTATACCTATACCCTGACATGTTTCAACTTCCTAATATTTTTTGTTAATGTGGCTCTTAATTGTTCAGGAGTTTCACCACAGTCTATCACACATGTACATACCATATATTGTCACATATGATCATATACATATACATATGATCCTGTGTTTACATTTAAATTTTAGGCTTAACATTCACATATGAAAGAAGCCATGCAACTTTTGTCCTTCTGAGCTTGGCTTAATATAATGGCCAATATGCTGGTCTTCAGATCCATCTAGGCCGTGTTCTGATACATCAATAACCTCATACCTGGCAAATGAGGACCAGTGGAGTGCCACTCGCCCTGGAACAGCTAACAGGGAAATGATAACTATGGAAAGGAAGTAACAGGAAGCCCAAGAGAACACACTCGAGCCAGGTGCTGGTGGCTAACGCCTATAATCCATGTGAGGATCGCAGTTCAGAACCAGCCTGTGCAGGGGGGTCTGTGAACCACCCAAGAACAGGAAGTGGAGCTGTAGCTCAAAGTGGTAGAGTGCTAGCCTTGAGCCCAAAAGTTCAGGGATAGCACCCTGGCCCTGATTTCAAGCTCTATGACTGACACCACACAGACACACAGACACAGACACACACACACACACACACACAGAGAAAACAAGAAAATATACTCTAATGCTGCTCCTACCTGGGGGACAGATGTCTACCTCTGAATACAGGCCAAAGCCAGAATGAGGCTACAGAGAAAGGGGTCCCTCTACACAAGCCACAAGAAAGCACAGGCTTCATTTCATGGGTACCAGTGAAGCTACTGAGAGGCACATAGCCATGCATAGGCACACAGCCATGCAGAGCAGCAAGAGAATGACATGCGGAGCCACTCCAGGCTCCCTGGGGTTCAGCTTATATAACTTTGGGCAAATCCAGAAAGCTCCTGGAGCATCTTTGGTATGAAATGACATCAGCCTTACACATACTAGGCAAGTGCTCTACAACTGAGAGCTAAATCCCCAGCCCATACAAAACCCCCTAAGTTATCATCAGCTAAGCTGTCTGAATACACCCAGCACTACTCTAATACTATCATTTTAACTGCTGTTCAGTCACATTTGTGAAGGCTCTCAAAGTCTCATTAGCCAGTGGCCCAACAGGACCTCATACTCCACACAATAGAGAATGATGCCATAGGAGCAGCTGCGGGAGGGACCTTTGATGGCATCCCATTCTGCAGGAAGTGAGAGATGCCGCACAAGTGGGGATCAGTGTTTTGTAGGAAGTGCCTCTTCCTGGCTAGGGCTTCTGTAAGCTCCTCCCTTCACACAGATGGCCAAGGCACAAAAGGAGACATGTCTGTACAGCAACCCTAACCTGGAGTTCGCATGGCTCTGGGCTCTCTACAGAACACTAGGCAGGAGATCCTATCCATTCTACCCACGACTTTTTAAAGGCTGTAGGCTATAAGTAGCATAATGATATAGGAAGCCATGTTGACATTGACATTATATACCACTCCCAAATCAGAGTGGCATCAGCAATCAGCAGGAAAGCAGATGGCAAGTTTGGGGAAAGGGTCCACAGAGGAAAGGAAACAGGCGTTTAGCTGCTGCCTGGTTAACAGCCCTGCCAGCACCTTTGGCCTTGCTCACATCCTTAACAATGAGGGATGAGCCCTAACACATTTTCCCTGTCAGCCCTTTGTCAGGGGGGCACTCACTATCCTGCCCACCCTACTAGAATGGGAGGAAAAGGAGAAGAATAAAGTCCTCCTTTGAATTCAGCCCACCTTCCAGCTCTGTTCCTTCACTGTGGGCAACTGCACAAATCCCCTAGCATACCACCTGGGTTTTTCCATCTCTGTGGGTGTCTGGATTCTCTTGCAATGCAAATAACTGGACTTCAACTGAACAGTGAGAGCTCTGGAGTCAGCTACAGTTGCACTTAAATGATTACACCTCTTGCTTATCTACATGACCTCGAGTAAGTTACTTAACTTCTCTGAGCCTCAACTTTCTTGGTAGCTTACAAAATGAACTTTTAACAGTTCTCCCCTCAGCAAGTAGTTGTGATTATTAGATGACATAATGTTATATAAATCCCTTAGCACCCTTCACCATAAATGAGCAAAACTATTTCACTACATATTTCACTGGTGAGTCAATAAGCATTTTGAAAAGGAAGAAACTAAATAAACAAAAATCCCACATAATAAGCCAACTAAAAACCCTTTTTAAAAAAATCCACATAATGCCAAATGCCGTCACTTTCATTTTTATACGGGTCACCTACCACTACCAGGAAAGCAAACAAAGAATGTGAGTGACTCACAGCCCCCTAGGCCTCCATCTGGATTTCAGACCTGATTGCTGATTCTACAGCAAGAGCTGTTTGCTGATTCAGTTACAGAAAGAGATACTGATAGAACCCAGCATGTAAAACAAACTCAGATAGACTCTGCTTAGTTACGCAAGGTGGAGAGGTGAGGCCCCAAAGTGCTTGTACTCCCCAACCTACCACCTACGTCAGGCCAGGAGATCTTGTAACCATAAAACACAGAATAGCCTGACACTCAGGTTAACTCAGGGAGGGGAACTTGTGCTAAACATAGAAGACCTCTATACTAAAAACTCTGCTAAGCCCCCTACAGCTTCATGACTCAGGTCCTGTCAGGCAAAGTTTTCTTCAGGTAATAAATGGATATTGTAAATGCGCTCTCAAAAGCATCTTTTGGCTGCCACCCCTCTACCAGGACCTCTACTGTCTGACCATCAGGGGTGATGGCATCACTCCACCTTTGCTATAGCCCTAACTGACTGTTCTCTGCAGACTCCATCTACTGCTGGCCTCAGACATCTAAAAACTTCTAATATGCCCTGACTCTTTGAAACAGACCTCCAACCTAGAGATATCTCCAATCGTAGTCCCAGCTCTGGTTGCTCCTGGCCTTCCTATCATTACACTGAACACACAATGAACTGAAATGACCTTCCACTCACACAATGCGGAGAGTAGGATATGCTAACTATCAACCTTTACAAGCACAATTTCATCCAGTAGGCATATCCTGGGTGACTTTTTTCCCCTTCCAAAGTTTAAGTGTAAAAGGACTTCATTGTAACACTGTTGGTAAAACAAAGGATTAGGAAACAACCTAACCTTCCATCAAAGCTGGGGTGGTTAAATGAGGCTCACTCATACACTGGAATACTAGGCAACTATGAAAAGAAGCTCCATAAATTCATCCTTAGCATCCGAAGGGCGAGGGTGGAGGGTAAATTCCAGGACCTACCCCCAATAAGGATACCATAAACTTACAGACATTGAAGTTCTTTATTTAAAAAAAAAACAACCAGTGCCAGTGTCTCGTGCCTGTAATCCTAGCTACTGAGGAGATTGAGGATCACAGTTCAAAGCCAGCCCAAGCAGGAACAGCTGTGAGGCTCCTACCTCCAATTAACCACCAGAAAATCGTTAAGTGGCACTGTGGCTCAAAGTGGTAGAACACTAGCCTTAAGCTGAAGATCTCAGTGATAGTGCCTAGGCTAAGTTCAAGCCCATGACCAGAAATAAAAAAAAAAAAAAAATCAGTTCCACATTGGCAAGTGTCCCACATATTTGCAAGCATCCTATATATATATACTACTGCATACTTTAAATCATCTCTAGATTATCTAAAATCATTTAAATACTATGCAAATAGTTACATGTATTGTTTGGGGAACAATAAGAAAAGTACCAGTACATTCTTGGTATAGAGGCCAAATGCCCTGCTGCTTCGCCTCATGCCCCAAACTCTAGCTTTCAAACTTTCCCCCATACAACTAACTCTTCCCTTCTTCAGCCAGACTTACTTGACTTGAGCCTAGGCTGATCTTAAATGCTCGATCCTCCTGACTCCACATCCCAAGAGCTGGGATTACAGGGTTATATCACCACACCCAACAAGAAATTATAAACCTTTTTTTTTTGCCAGTCCTGGGGCTTGAACTCAGGGCCTGAGCACTGTCCCTGACCTTCTTTTGCTCAAGCCTAGCACCCTAACACTCTACCACTTGAGCCACAGCGCCACTTCCAGCTTTTTCTGTTTATGTGGTACTGAGGAATTAAACCCAGGGCTTCATGCATGCTAAGCAAGCACTCACCAAGCCACATTCCCAGCCCAATTATAAAGTTTCCTAACTTCTACTCACCCTTTCCACCCTTATAACCATAACTGTAGACTTACTGCATTCTCCAGTCCTTTCAGCTCTTGACTTTCCATTTTAGCAAACAACTGCAAATTTCACACATTACAGTAAACTCAGGTCACAAGTATCTTTCCAATTTTCTCTAAATAATCAGCAATTTTTGTAGTAGCCTGGCATACACCAGCCTTAGGAACAGCTTTCAGATGGGCCCCCTCACCAGCCCACTGAACCATGTACTCCAGACAACTTCCTACACCAACAACTATTTATCAAAGGCTTTGAAGACTAGTGATCAATAGTGAAAAACACAAATACTAAACGGCCAGGAGTCTCCGGAGTGTCCTAACCAAAACTGTCAACCCCAGACTCTCATTTTCAGTCTGTTCACTGGTGAAGTAAAGGGGAGTTCCTGCTGGGCACGGGTAGCTCATTTCTGTAATCCTAGCTACTCAGCAGGCTGAGATCTGAGGCTCCCAGTTCAAAACCAGGAAAGTAGCCGGGCGCCAGTGGCTCTGTAATCCTAGCAACTCAGGAGGCTAAGATCTGAGGATCACAGTTCAAAGCCAGCCTGGGCAGGAAAGTCCATGAGCCTCTATCTCCAATACCACTAGAAAACCAGAAGTGGCGCTGTGGCTCAAGCGGTAGAACACTCGCCTTGAACTGAAGAGCACAGTGACAGCACCCAAGCCCAGAGTTCAAGCTCCACGACCGACCAAAACAAACAAACAAACAAACCAGGAAAGTCCATGAGCCTCATTTCCAATTAACTATCAGAAAATGGGAAGTGGGCTGTGGCTCAAAGTGGTACAGTGCTAGCCTTGAGCTCAGGGACATGGTCCAGGCCACAAGTTCAAGCAACCGACAAAAAAAAAAAATAAGTGTTGGGGGAGAGGGTAGGTTCCTTACTTCCCCAGAATAGTTTTCACAGACTACTTTGAGGTCTTTTCAAATGTCTTCCACTGGCTTTCTCTTCTTAAGAAGCTTGAAGACACAAAGATGTGATTTTTTTTTTTCTTGGTAGTCATGGGGCTTGAACTCTGGGCCTGGGCGCTGTCCCTCAGCTCTTCAGCTCAAGACGCACTCTACCACTTCCACAGTGCCACTTCCAGTCTTTTGGTGATTAATCGGAGAAAAGAGTCTCACAGACTTTCTTGCCCGGGTTGGTTTTGAACCATGATCCTCAGATCTCAGCTTCCTGAGTAGCTAGGATTATAGGCGTGAGCCACCAGTGCCCAGCAAGATGTGATTTTTTTTTTTCAGCACCTCTTTGCAGAATATGACTGTTTAAAGAGCTCCACAGACAAGGGTTAGTTACCACATGGAATAAAAGAAATAAAGGCCTCTGTGCTCTTCACATGTGTAAGAGTGTGTGTCTGTGTGTGTGTGTGTGTGTGTGTGTGTTAATGTAAGCTGAAAGAACCTACCTACAGTCTCCTGTGTAGTCCAAGCTGGCCTGGAACTCCATATCCTCCTGTCTCAGCCTTCTGAGTGCCAAGACTTACATTTTTTTCCCCAGTGCTGGGGATGAAATCCAGGACCTTGCAGAAGCTAGGAGGTACTTATCACTAGCTATAACACCCACTGCCTATATTATTTTTACACAACAAATGTTTAAGGTATGACCCAAGACTTTCAAGAAATTTTAGGTTTACATGGATCAACTATGAGCTATACTCCTGGGACAGAGGTCTTCTTAACTAGTATGAGCCAAGGGGAGTTTCAGTGGGAAGTTAGCACTAAGCATGACTGGCAGAGCCTTACATAAAGCCACTTCACAGGAACACTCTAAATCTGGTTCATAACTATAGCCAACTAACAGAACCAGCCAAAAATGATAACCAGGCAATCACTTCACCGAAGACATTGCACAACTTTCTGGTAATGGAAGTTCTATCCTACATGAAACCTGCCCTTTTAAAAGGTTCTTCAATTACCTTGTGACAGCTAAACCTGAAGCCAAGTAGAAAGGAACCTGTATCTTATTTACGTGGATCAACAAACTGAAAGTGTACAGTGGTTTAGCAAACTATCAGATTCTTAGACCCCATCACAATCATCACTCATGAGTACACATGAAATGTTGGTGCCTTTTCTTCTAATTTTTCTTCCACTCTCACTATACAGCCAGGCTGGCATGAAACTGGCAATCTCTCTGCTAAGGTAGGGAGGCTCTTGTGTGCAGGGGCTACAGGGGTACCTTGTCTCAACCAACATGCTAGGGCTAATGCTCTAATTCTGACAAAAATAAGCAGTGTGTACTTCATCCTGAAACTGCTAAAAGCTACTCCAAATCTGAGCAATCTGTCAACATTCTAAATTTATCCAACAAAATCACATTTTCAAAAATGTTGACCGACCTAAAACGTACAAAGATCAGAAGATCAAGAATGGCCAGATGATGTAGGAAATAGACATATGGTAATAAAATACCACAGATGCTCTACTTCACTGACAAGCATGTGTACTCCATAAAGTATGACTTTCTCATTGGAAAGATGGAGTTTTAATTGTGTTAGCCACAAAATAGGGGAACAGAATATGCCACAAGTTCCGGTGTAGAATAATACAATCTTTTTTAGAGATTCATACTACCTAACAAAACTTTTAAAAGTACTTACTGTTTTGCCCCCTATCTCCACCTCTACAAATGTATCTTAGTAACTCACAAAGTATGCAAAGATAGATGCAATCTTTGATTGGAGTACTGAGGGCAGTTGGCAGAAACCCTAGAAATGCACACTAACCAATGTCAGGGAAGTAGGTACATTCATGAATGTAGGCACACGGTGTTCTGGGGCAAACTGATAAAAGTCATCTCCATGGAAAGGCACTTCATGGTACAGAACTCCAACACGGCTCTCCCCTAAGCCAGGCAGAAGCCAGGGTAGTTCTCAGTAGGATAATATGGGAGAACATTTCTACATACCATCCTTCCCTGGCAGAAAACAATAATAAAACATCTATTAGAAGAAGAATGTATGACCCATGAACACTGTACCCAGCAAGGCTACCATTTATGGAGAAGGACCACACAGACATATTTGAAACATGAAATAATTCAGGAAATGTAACAATTATGAACTTTTTTGAAAGAACTACCCAGCTAATCAATGATAAATAAATAAAAAGGTTAATAGAACACTTAGTTCTAGATGGCAGAACAGCCACAAAATCAGAGGGAGAGAATGAACCCCAAGAATGCTATGCCTAGCCAAGATGTCCTTCAAAATATGTACTCAGAATTCACATCTACGGCACTCTTTATAAAATTTGACAAGAAAATCTAGCCATAAGGAAATGAATCACAGCATGTGAACAAACCAAAGCAGGAGCCAGCTGGGAGCTGGGCACAATGAGGCATGCCTGTAATCCTAATAGCTATACGGCAGAGGCAAGAGGATACCTGGATCCTCTCTCAAAAACCAAAGGGAGGGGCTGGCTTAGAGGTAGAGTGCTTGCCTAGCATGCATGAAGCCCTGGGTTCCATTCCTCAGTACCACATAAACAGAAAAAGCCAGCTGTGGCTCAAGTGGTAGAGCACTAGCCTTGAGCACAGAGAGGCTCAAGGACAGTGCCCAGGCCCTGAGTTCAAGCTGGGGGAGGAGAGATTTAAAAAACAACAATAATGGGAACACTGGATCCTTTAAAATACTAAATACTGAGGAACTAAATTAGAACACAAACTATAAATGCACTGATACAACATAACAAAAATGAGGAAGGAGTTGGCAAAACTTAAACATGAAATACGTATTTATGAAGAGACAATGCCTTCTTCTTAACATTTCTCACAATCTTCCTTACTTTACATGAGTTTAATTGAACCAAAGACTTAATTGAATTGGTAATTCTTATCTAGTGCGTTTTCCTTTTTCTGCTAGTAAATTCAAGTAAAGCCAGGCTCCGGTGGCTCACGCCTATAATCCTAGCTACTGAGGAGGCTGAACCAGCCCGGGCAGAAAAGTCGGTGAGACTCTTTAATTAACCACCAGAAAACCAGAAGTGGTGCTGTAGCTCAAGCAGTAGAGCGCTCACCTTGAGCTGAAGAGCGCAGGGATAGTACTCAAGCCCAGAGTTCAAGCCCCATGACGAACCAAAAAAAAAAAATCAAGTAAAATGGTCGGGCCTCAAGGGCTTATGTTTAGTGGGGAAAACATTCAGTTTCAAAAGGCTACACTCTATAGACTGCTTTCACCTATCCTTCTCAAAATGACACATGTACTAGAAAGGGATGCTAGGAAGGGGACTGTAATTACAATGAGTCCTTATGCTGGGCAGTTCTGAACCCTGACAGTGGTGAATCAACATGCGGGGTAAACTGAAACACACAAGTGGATGAATGCAGGTTTAAAACTCTGGAGGATCGGTAGTGTAGTCAATAATTAATATGCACCAACGTCAATTTCCTGGTTTGGATACTGCACACAGGTACATAAAATGTCACCATTTTGGCAAATTCCCTATGACCACACAATTACTTCAAAACATAGCTTTGTCTTGTTTTTTGGTCAGTCATGGGGTCTGAACTCTGAGCCTGGGCGCTGTCCCTCAGCTCTTCAGCTCAAGGCTAGCTCTCTACCACTTGAGCCACAGTGCCACTTCTGGCTTTTTCTGCTTATGCGGGCTTCATGCATGGTAGGCAAGCACTCTACTACTAGGCCACCTTCCTAGCCCAAATTTTCTTTTCTTAAAAAGCATGGTTCAGGGCTGGGAAGGTAGTTCAGTGGTAGAACGCTAGCCTTGAGCTGAAGAGCCAAGGGACAGCACCCAGGCTCAGAGTTCAGGCCCCGTGGCCAACAACTAAAAAAAAAAAAAACATGTTCATGCCTATGTGCAATCCCAACTGCTCAGGAAAATCTGTTAGAAGCCACCTTCAGCCAGTGACCCCAACAGGAAATGGGGGCAGGCATCTGCAATTCAAGCTATAAGGGAGGAAGAGCAGGAAAATATCCATCTGTGGCTCTCTAAAAAATAAGGCCCTATCCAAAAAATAACTGAAACATAAAGACTGGAGTATTGGCTCAGACAGTGGAATACCTGTGTGTGAATTCAAGCCCTAGTATGAAAGGGGGGAGTGAAGAGAGAGAGGGGGTGAGAAAGAGGAAAAGAGGAAAAGGGGAGAGGGGATAGAGAGGGGAAAAGAAAGGTGAGGGGCGAGGGGAGAGGGAAGAGGAAGGGAAGAGGAGTAAGCAGAGAAATTATCCTGTTTCTCCCCACAAAAAAAAAAAATCCCCAGGTCTAGCTATTTCTGATTTAGAAAGCATAATTTTTTTGTTTAATTTGTCACAGAACTCCTTTTCCTTGTGTGAGCCTTCTACACCAGAGCTTTTTCTCTCTGTAACCCTCAGGTGAAGGTGGGTCTTCTGGAGCCCCAGGCCAACAGTCAGCCTGGCCAGAGTCTAATGTGGGCCAGTGGTCACCCTACCTCAACAGTCAGTCCATCCCACCACTTTCCAGGACACACTGGTAAATGCGGACCCCTCCCTCTATGAAGCAAATTTTTAGTTTTAAGTTCAGCTGGCAAGATGCCCTAATTTTCTGGGACAATATATCCAAATATGCTAAACAAATATGTCCATGCATATGTGCACCTGGTTAAGAAGAAATCTAGTGATCTCTAAACAGCCTGGGCTCTGGTCTGAAACCTGGCTGTCACCTTACGAGGTCATTGTAGCTACTTAGGTTAGTATTCACTACTCTCAGAGCCTCAGCGCAGCCCTGCAGGCCTCGGAGTCCTCCTCACCATTCCCACCAGTTGAATAGGAACACAAGTATCTACCTACTCTGGGGGGGTGACTGTCAGAGATTACAGGATGTAATTATGAAATGCACTTTTTCCTTCCTTCCTTTGTTTGTCTCTTCCACCACCCTCAACTCTTCTGCCTAGAGGCTTTGCTGGGATAGCCAATACTTAAAACCAATGGATACAATTACCCCACTCCACCATATCCTATCTCCACTCCTAACTATTCCCCCAGGGAATCTTCCAGTAGCTGAGAGGCTGTGGGACTTCTTGGAACACTGCTAGCTACATAGCACTAGTCTTTTTTTCTTTTTTTTCTTCTCCCCCCCCCCCCCCCAGAGCTGAGGACCAAACTCGGGGCCTTGCGCTCAGCAGGCAGGGCTTCCACTGAGCTAAACCCCCCGCCCCAACACAGCACTAGTGCTTGAGGCACTCCCCTTCCTCATCCGCTGCTCACCTCTGCTGCCTGGGGCTAAACAGATCCCCACCCTTACTCTTCACAGGGATTCTAGAAAACTGAATGCTGATTACACTCACAGGGTTACCACTACTAACATCAAGGGCCCACCTTAACCTTCTTGAGTTTATTTTCACTCCTGACTCCACTACCCATCTGCTGGATCCTTACTCGGCATTGGAGAAGTAAAGAAGAGTTCCATAAACCTATCCTAAAGACTGATTCTTCTCACCTCAGACTTGGACTAAAGACTGAGGGGGAGGAAGAAGGGAAGGAAGCAAGATTTCATTTTATGCAACTCAAACCTGTGTGACACTTAATTACATACATGAAATCCTGTAATAGGTATATTAAAAAATAAATAGGGAAGCCGGGCACCGGTGGCTACTCAAAAGGCTGAGATTTGAGGCTCACAGTTCAAAGCCAATACGGGCAGGAAAGTCTGTCAGACTCTCATCTCCATGAAAACCGGAAGTGGCACTGTGGCTGACGTGGTAGAGTGCTCACCTTGAGCTGAAGAGCACAGGGACAGCACCCAGGCCAGAGTTCAAGCCCCACAACCAACCAAAAAATAAATAAATAAGGGCTGGGAATGTGGCTTAGTGGTAGAGTGCTTGCCTAGCAGGCATGAAGCCTTGGTTTGATTCCTCAGGACTATATAAACAGAAAGTGGCATTGTGGCTCAAGTGGTAGAGTGCTAGCCTTGAGCAAATAAAGCTCCGGTACAGTGCCCAGGCCCTGAGTTCAAGCCCCAGGACTGGCTAAATAAATAAATGCAAAACAACTAACTATATAATCAAAAATGATCTGTGTTAAACTAGTGGATAGAAAGCACCAAAGTAATACTTATGATCCTGAACACTTCAGGTGAATCACACCTGCAAAAACAAAGGAGGACAGCAGAGAAAACAAACAGATGAGCAAAAAAACAGACAAGTATGAAAGGGTATTGAGTGTTCTGGTCTATTCTGACTGGAGAACAAGGTACAATTTGGGAAGTCTCTAAAATATATCCCAAATAAATCATAGTAAGTATTTTCTAAGTCATTTTGTCCTACTGGTGGCTCACACCTGTAATGCTAGCTGAGATCTGAGACCAGGGGATCAAGGTTTGAAAAAAAAAGGCACAGAAGTTCTCCAGATTCATATTCCCAGTTAGCCACCAAAAGCTGTATGAATAGGGCTGACTCAGTGTCAAAGGCCAGCTGTAAGTGAAAGAGTGAAGCAAGTGAGAGCTCTAGGCTCTGAGTTCAAGCCCTGGTACTGGTGCATGCGCACGCACACACACAATTACAGAATGAATGAACAGGGAAATGGGCAGAAGGTTGGAATAAATGGAGGCAGACTGGGGCATGGTCATGTGGTAAAGCACCTGCCTGGTATGCATGAGGTTTTGGGTGGGATCTGTAGCACCCTACTCCAAAAACAAAAGGCAGAAAAACAGCTACATTTTCTTTCAGGAATTTAGACGCTCTTCATCCCTGCCTACGCCATCACTTCATCCTTAAGACGGAAGTATGTGCTGACAATTCAACCACTGCTGAATTCAGCTTCCTTTTGCTGTCAGGTGCCAATCACTCTCATCTCAACATAGCAGTCTCTCCCCTTCAGAATGGCCACGCTCCCACTGTATCAGCACGTGGCCCATCTCCTTCCTGTCTTCTCCTTCCTGCCAGTTATTTTACCTTCCATTCCTATCAAAGCCAATCACCAATTCAAATTTCTACAATCAGCTTGAGTTTTTCCCTTTTCTCCATTCCTTTTCTGTACAATCAGATTTAGGTGACGATTATCACACTCAAGTCTTCCTCTCCACTCCTAAATCTACATCCATTCTGACACAGAATCATACCTTGCTTGCCACACCAATCTAACCTATGTGCAGCAGATGGATTAATTTTCCTTTAAGAGAAAAACAGCCAAAAGCCAAACTCCTCGGGTAGTACTTGAGACCCTCCACAATCTTGCCAGCCTCCCACCTTCTCTCCACACACTGCAAAAACCAACACAATGGCCAAACAAGTCTATGCAATGATTTCTTTACATGCCACCTTTCTCTACATGTCTCCTTTGAAATAACCTCTCTGCAACCTCTATTCAACCCACAGAATCCAACTCACTCCCTCTCTCTAAACCCCCAAAACGGCCACAGCATTCCCCAGCACTGCAGAACTGTGCCAGGCCAAGCCTGTTCTACATGTTTTCAGATATATTAGTGAACAGAGAACCCTAGCTTTATAAAGCTAATATTTTAACACAAAGAGACAATTAAAAATGGACCTCATAACTAACAGTGAGAATATTAAATGTTAAAAGAATGCTATAAAAAGTACAAAGCCGGGTGCTGGTGGCTAACACCTGTAATCCTAGCTACTCAGGAGGCTGAGATCTAATGACTGAGGGTTGAAGCCAGCCAGGTCAGTAAAGTCCATGAGACTCTTTTCACCAATTAACCCCAAAAACCTGGAAATGGAGTTGTGACCCAAATGGTAGAGAGCTAGCTGGAGAAGCTCAGGGGCAGAAGCCAAGCCCTGAGTATAGGCCCTATGACCAATTTGAAAAAAGAGAGGTGCTAGGAAGGTGGCTCAGTGGTAGTGTTTGCCTCGTATGCATGAGGCCCTGGGTTCAATTCCTCAGCACCATATAAACAGAAAAAGCCTGAATAAGGCATTGTGGCTCAAGTGGTAGAGCACTAGCCTTGAGCTGAAGAGCTGAAAGACAGCGCCCAGGGCGAGTCCAACCCCCATGACGGACAAAAAGAAAAAAGAAAGAAAAGAGAGAGAGAGAATAGAAGGTGAGAAATCAGAGACCAGGTATAGACCACACTTAAGTTTTATTGAAAAGAGGGGAAAAAGAAATAGGGCAATAGAAAAATAGCTTGTTTATAATTCTACCAACTTGGGAGGTGTGGATCCAAGATTAAGGCCAGCCAGGACAAAAAGTTAGCAAGACCTCATCTCAACAAACAAACCAGAAATAGTGGAGTGAGCCTGTGATCCTAGCTATGTGATAGACATTAAGGAGGAGGATCACAAGGTCAACTCCAGGCAAAGTAAGACCATAGCAGAAAAACTACCCAAGCAAATAAAGATCCAAGGGTGTGGATCAAATGGTAAAGCACCTGCCTAGCAAGTTCCAGGCCCTAACTTCAAACCCCAATACTGCCCCCTCCCCAAAAAAAGTTTGTGTAATGCATAGAGATATATATATGCCTAGAAAGTCCAATGCCCCAACCAGTGTGCATTCTTTCCCTCATTTACTGTTTTCCATTATCTTTATTGATATGCATCTTCTCTTTGAAACCACAGGCAAACAACTTTCACTTAGAAGGCCCTTTGTGCTTGCTAACTCTTCCTTATCCAGTGCGCCTCCTGAGAAGCCTCCCTTGGCACTCGCTGCTTCTCAGCTGCTCCTCCATCTCTATCGGTGCATTCTTCCTAACAATGTGCCTTGGTAGCGACATCTGTGCCAACAAACTCTATCACTTTTTTTTTCTTTTCTTTTTTTTTTTTTTTGTCAGTTGTGGGGTCTGAACTCGGCCTGTGCGCTGTCCCTCAGCTTTTCAGCTCAAGGCTAGCACTCTACTACTTGAGCCACAGTGCCACTTCCGGCTTTTTCTGCTTATGTGGTGCTGAGGAATCGAACCCAGAGCCTCATGCATGCAAGGCAAGCACTCTACCACTGAGCCTCCTTCCCAGTCCCCTGCTATCACTCTTGCTAGTCTCTTGTACTTAACAGAATAATGTCTTATCTTCACCATTATGCTCTCTCCTCCAGGGCAGGCAGATACTACTCTGAAAGTGTAACTGCTTGAGCACCCATTTTTCGCTGGGGTTGGAAGCCAGGCCCTCAAGTATGCTAAGTAGGTCCTATACAAAGGCCACCAACTCTGGAGCCAGAATGGCTGGATCTTCATCCCAGAGCCATCCTAAGATTGCAGTTTGATATTGGGAAGAGTTGCCTAGACTCTCAGTGCCTTGAATGTCATCAGCTATAAAAATAAAAACAGCCTCTACCCCCTGGCATTACATGGGTAACTATCTGTAAAATGCCTGGTATACACTATGCTTTCTATATACAATGACATTGGTATAACCACAGCACCAGGGATTTTAATTTTGAAAGCAGAACTTCAATGACTGATTCATGAATAAATAGATACTAAAAAGCCACGGCTTAATAGAGACTGACCTGTGTGAGCTGGGCGCTGGTGGCTCACACCTGTAATCCTAGCTACTCAGGAGGCTGAGATCTGAGGATCGCGGTTCAAAGCCAGCCCGGGCAGGAGAGACCGTGAGACTCCTATCTCCAATAAACCACCAGAAAACTGGAAGTGGCGCTGTAGCTCAAGTGGCAGAGCGCTCGCCTTGAGCTGAAGAGCTGAGGGACAGCGCCGAGGCCCAGAGTTCAAACCCCACGACCAATTAAAAAAAAAAAGAGAGTACATCACATTGACTGGGGGTTTTGTTTACCAGGTAATTTCATCATTTCAAAGTATGTCGTGAACTAATTTTTTCAGGTCAAAGAATGGGTCTTGAACTCAGTACTAGACACTTTCACTAACTGGCTAGCACTCTACAAACTGAGTCATGGCTCCAACCCTTAATTTTTTTCAAAAGCTGCCAAAACCATTTCTGTTTTTTGTTTCTTGCCAGTCCTGGGGCTTGAACTCAGGACCTGGGCACTGTCCCTGAATTTCTTTTGCTCCAGGCTAGTACTCAACCACTTGAGCCACACCGCCACTTCCGTCTTTTTATTTATGTGGTACTGAGGAATCAAACCCAGGGCTTCATGTATGCTAGGCAAGCACTCTTCCACTAAGCCACATTCCCAGCCCCTTTTGGGGGTTTTTGGAAATTTTTCTTTCTCTCCTCCTCTCTTTTTCCTCTCCTCCCCTACCGTCTCTCTGAGAGAGCTCAGGCTGGCTTCCAACTCCTCATCCTTCCTACTGAGCCTCCCAAGTACTGGGATTACTATTAAGTGCCACCTCTACACTTTAGCTGTGTACAACAAGCTAGTTTCCAAAGGTATGACCAAAACACAGAACCTCTGGATACTGCTGAACCCTCCCCTGCTATCACATCATACCACCACAGCTTCCTCAGGACTTCTGCTGCCAAGCATGTAATGCAACAGTGCAGATGGAGGAACTGAAGGTACACTATGAAAGTGACCAGACTTGATGTCTGATCTATAACTAATGCAATCTATAGGCAACTAAAAAGAAACGCTAATTGAAACGGGGATCCAATGTTGCACTTTCCATTTGAAGATCACTGAATAATATTAACTTTTCAAAGCAGTAGTGAGATCCTCTGATGTGCTACACAGACCCCAAACTCGTGGAAAATCAATACAAAATGATGATTTAATCATTGTAAATAGTGTTACCATTAGTAATTCTGTACTGTAACTACAAATCCTTTTTAAGTGTAAATGTTCAAGCCAAGTTCCCTGCTGCTACAGAGACACTAAAGAAAACTCCCCTACGGCTCACGCCCTGCTACTCTGAGAATCAAAGCACAGTTGGATGACACTTCTGATCTTCTTTCCCCATGAGGTGGTATAGTGTACAGCAAAAAGCACAGGCTTTAAAGAAGAGTATCCAGCTCCAAACCTTAGTAAGTATCCTAAAGCAGGTTGGTTACCTCCTCCCTGCACCCTGTACTAAAAGCAATAAGTAACCTGGGTTAACTAACACTGAATAAGGCCATAAGTGAAAAATAGCATTATCAGAGATGCTTAATAAGTGGTCGGGGACTTGAAATTTTGTTACTTTTTTTCTTGTGCTAGTTTCAAAATGTAGTTTCAACTGGCCTTGAACTTGATGTATAGCTGATGCTGGCCTTCCCCTTGGGATCTTCCTCCCTCTCTCTGCCTTCTGAGTGCTAGGATTACAGATGTGAACCCATGCCTGGTTAAATGGTAGTTTTTACCCTGTTACATAATTTTCAAGCTTCACTAGAGTCTAAAAGGAAATTTAAAAGTTTAAACTTAGGTCAACTAATTTTTTTTTTTTTTTGGTTGTGGGGCCTGGGTGCTGTCCCTGAGCTCTTCAGCTCAAGACTAGTACTCTACCACTTTGAGCTACAGCGCAATTTCCGGTTTGATGGTGGTTAACTGGATATAAGAGTCTCACAGGGCTGGGAAGGTGGCTTAGTGGTAAAGCGCTTGCCTTGCATGCATGAGGCCCTGGGCTCGCCACATAAGCAAAAAAGAAAAAAGCTGGAAGTGGCACTGTGTCCCAAGCGCTAGAGCGCTAGTCTTGAGCTGAAGAGCTGAGGGACAGTGCCCAGGCCCAGAGTTCAGGCCCCATGACTGGACCCCCCCCCCAAAAAAAAAGAGTCTCACAGACTTTCCCGCCCAGAGAGGATCCTCAGATCTCAGCCTCCTGAGTAGCTAGGATTACAGGCATAAACCACTGGCACAAGGCTTTCAACTATAATATTCTTTTTTTTCTTTTTTGCCAGTCGTGGGGCTTGAACTCTGGGCCTGGGCGATATCCCTGAGCTCTTCAGCTCAAGGCCAGTGCTCTACCTCTTGGGCCTCAGCGCCACTTCAGGTTTTCTAGGGGTTTATTGGAGATCAGAGTCTCACGGACTTTTCTGCCCGGGCTGGCTTGAACCGTGATCCTCAGATCTCAGCATTCTAAGTAGCTAAGATTACAGGCTCAACTAATATTCTTAAAAAGTCAAAATGTCAGTAAGAAATGGAGGAAAAGATTTGGAATAGAGAGTTGTAAACCCTGGGAAAAGATGCTCCTACTGTAAAATACAAATCAAGCAATGGCTTCCTTACCTAAGGGGACACAGCCTGCCCTGCCCAAACCTCTGATCCTGGAACAACTACAAGTAAACCCTAAATGTCAGTGATGTGAAAAGGATGTGGTTAGAGATCCAGGTCACTTCACACCTACTGTGGCCACTCCCTGTGCCCTTAAGTAACTGAAGTCTAATTACAGTAAGCCTGACTCGCAACTGACCTGGGGGGGGGGGGGGGGAATGTCTACAGAGGTGATGAAGCCAACAGATCCACAATCATTACTCAACAATGGTGTTCTCATAATGTTCTACTGACTGCCCATGGAATAAAACCTGCATGTAAAGAGGGCTGTGCTGGCTCTGCTAAGAACAAATAAAATTCTGTTCACGTAATGTCCTAAGTTCCTGAGGGAGGGAGGACTATGTCTGTCCAGGTACAGCAGGTAGTAGCTACTTATAAAATTCACCAAAAGAGGCTGGGAATGTGGCTTAGTGGTAGAGTGCTTGCTTAGCATACATGAAGCCCTGGGTTCAATTCCTCAGTACCACATAAACAGAAAAAGATGGAAGTGGCGCTGTGACTCAAGTAGTAGAGCACTAGCCTTGAGCACAGGGAGGCTCAGGGACAGAGCCCAAGCCCTGAGTTCAAGTCCCAGGACCAGCCAAAAAAAAAAATTTTTCACCAAAAGATTTATAAACAAGGGGTTGGGAATGTGGCTTAGTGGTAGGTAGAGTGCTTGCCTAGTATGCATGAGGCCCTAGGTTCAATTCCTCAGTACCACATTAAAAAAAAAAAAAGATTTGAACACAAAAGCCCAACATAAAAATGATCCAGTGAAGAACTGACCAGTGAACACTCACAGCACATTCAACAAGAACTTCTTTAAAAAGAAAAGAAATTGCCGGGCACCCGTGGCTCATGCCTGTAATCCTAGCTACTCAGGAGGCTAAGATCTGAAGATCATGGTTCAAAGCCAGCCTGAGCAGGAAAGTCCATGAGACTCCTATCTCCAATAAACCATCAGAAAACCAGAAGTAGCTGGAGTGGTAGAGTGCTAGCCTTGAGCTGGAGAGTTGAAGGACAGTACCTACGACCAGAGTTCAAGCCCCACAACTGACAAAAAAAAGAAAGAGAAAAAGAAGAAGAAATTCTGATACACTCAATCATGATGCACTCTGGAGACATGATGCTAAGTGAAATAAGTCCCTCATATCACAGGACAAATCCTCCCCTGCACTCACTGCCTCAAGCAGTCAATTTCATAGAAAAAGTTAAGTCAGGGGCTGGGAAGGTGGCTCAGTGGTAGAGCGCTTGCCTTGCATGCCTGAGGCCCTGGGTTCGATTCCTCAGCACCACATAAGAAAAAAGAAAAAAGCTGGAAGCGCTGTGGCTCAAGTGGTAGAGCACTAGCCTTGAGCTGAAGAGCTGAGGGACAGCGCCCAGGCCCAGAGTTCAGCCCACGACTGGACCCAAAAAAAAAAAAAGAAAAAGTCAAGTCAAATGGTGATGAAAGGCCCACTGGGAGAAGCCAAGAGATGGTATTCAGGGTACAGATCTTCAGTTCAGGGAGACGGATGGCCATTGGAGTTGTACACAAAGGACATATGCTTCATGCCACTGCACTCCAAGTTAGATATAGTAAAAAGCTAAGTTTTATGTTATGGAGATTCTAATCACAATTTTAAAAGTTTAAATTTAAAAATAAAAGAATGAGTACTACTTTCAGTACTGAATATTACATGTACCTTCTTGAAAATTACTATCGCCACATTGTATTGAGTTTAACTGCTCAGCCACATGTGTGTAATACACACATCCTCAGTAGTATATGTAGAACAATTATGCCATGCTGCTCAGCACTGGTGGAGTCTTTAACCCAGCTTGTTGTTAAACCCATGAAAACGAGGTCAGTGCCTTACTTCCTCTTTCTACAACCAGGACCTAACCCACCATCTTCTGGCCCTTTCAAAGTTGGACAATCCCTTTTAAAACATATCATTTATTTAAACCACTAAATTGGCAGGAGTAAAACAGGGCGCCTGGAGTTGCTATGGTTTCAGAGCATGCCAGAGCTGAGCAGTAAAGAATCTGACAGGGGGCTGGGAATGTAGCCTAGTGGTAGAGTGCTTGGCTAGCATGCATGAAGCCTCAGGTTCAATTCCTCAGTACCACATACACAGGAAAAAAGCTGGAAGTTGTGTTGTGGACATAGCCAGGCCTTTAGTTAAAGCCCCAAGACTGGTAAAAATAGAAAATAAAACAAAGATTTAAAAAAAAAGAATCTGACAGGACTAGGATGTAGCTTGCCCAATAGCAAGTGCAACATCCTGAGTTCGATCCCCAGTACCAAAAAAAAGGAAAGGAAAAAGAAAAAAAAAAATCTGACAATCCCACCTTGAAGGAGCTCAGTCTATTTGGGATGCCACAGGCTCAGAGGACATTACAATGATAAAAAGAAGCCAAGCACTGGTGGTTCACTGTTGGCTCTGTAATCCTAGCTACTCAGGAGGCTGAGATCTGAGGATTGTGATTTGAATCCAGCCCAGGCAGATAAATCCAAGAGTCTTATCTCCAATCACCCAGCAAAAAAAAGCAAGAAGTGGAGGCATGGCTCAAGTGGTAAAGCACTAGACTTAAGGAAAAAAAAAAAAACACAGCAAGTATGCAAGTTCAACCCTGAGTACATGCCAAAAAAAAAAAAAGAAAATACTCTACAAATTAAGAGTTGAGCACCTAAACCTCAGGAAGTACCACTGAGTGTCTGCAAGGTTGGATAGTGAATATGGTCTCTTCCCCCAGAAGATGCTTCTTAGCCCTACCTCAGTGGCTCTTACCTGTAATCCTAACTGTTCAGAAAGCTGAGATTTGAGGATCAAGGTTCAGAGGATGCCAGCCTTGGCAGACTAAATCCAAGAGACTCTTATCTCCGATAACCAGTGAAAAGGCGGAAGTGGAGGTGTGGCTCAAGTGATAGCACCCCTGAGTTTAAAAAAAAAAAGCTCTGAGCTGAATCTGAAAGGATGGACATTTTCCTGGCACCAGCAGGAAAAAGGTCACATTGTGGAGAAGAAAAAACAGCAACTTGGAATGGAAATCCAGAGAACTCCACTGCCGACTCCACCATCATCTATGTAGTGAGCTCTGTGAGGCCTGTTCTCAGTTTCCCCAAAGTAAAACTAAAACCTATAGCTGGAGATGCTCTTAAAGAACCGCACCTGCCTTTTATTACCAGTCAGCCTTCTTAGGTTTAAATCTTGCCACAGTCCCAGATGAAGTCGCCTGGCCTGGAGCTGGGTAATTAACTACTCTGTGCCTCAGTCTCCCCAGTTCCGATCAGAGGGTTCTTGTGACCAGTAAAAACGCCAACTAAATCTCTTGAACACGGGGTCTGGCACACCATCAATGACAGTGATGATCATGGCAAGGAGAGTAGCAAACTCCACATTGGTAGGGTTATGCCCGCTGGGCTCCCAGGGCCCTCCCAGGCCCGAGCCAGCCCTGGCGGGGGGGGGGGGGGAGAAGGGATGGGGAACGAACAACCCCGTGTACGCATGTGTCACCAGCCCGGCTCCGACACGCGCCTCTCCCCGCCCCACGGACAGCAGCGAGGGCTCGGCCGCCCCGGGGCCCACCCCTCCGGCCTGGTCCCCCCCGCAGAGGGAACGAGGCCTGCGACCCCCCCACACTCACCATGCTGGCTGGGGAAGGGTGGGACGGCTCAGGTGAGCTGGCTCTTGGGCTTCCGAGGCGTCCTGCTCCGAGAGTTCAGGTCATGGTCCCAGCAGGCTCGGGAAGTCTCCCCCCCCCCCGCTCGCCCAAGCAAAAGCAACCCCGACCCCACCCGGGCCCGCGGGGGGACCCTCTAAAAAGAGCACGGACCCCCGGTCCTCCTCCTCATCGGAGACGCTCCGAGACAATTCATGCAGCCCCACCGGCCCCTCCCCAAGCAGGAAACGGGATCCTGCAGGCCAGCGACAAGAGCAGCAGCTCCAGGCCCCCACCCGGGCCCGACCCCCAGTGCGGCGGCTGCGGGCCCAGGCAGGGGCTCCGGGGCCGCGGAAGACGGGAGGCGACGGCGGGCCCCGAGGCTCAAGGAAGCAGAAGCCGAAGGGACCTCGGCGGTGAGGTTGGCCGCCTCAGGACACAGGCCCACAGGCCCGCGCTGTCCTCGCCGCCTCAGCCCACTCGGCCGCCGCCGCTGCCGCCCCCCAGAGCATCCCTGCGCGCGCCCGCCCCGGAGCCGCCCGCTCGCGCCGCGCGGCCACCAGCGACCAACAGCCCCAAATGCGCCGGAAGTGGAGAACGCCGGGCCGCCCCACAGCCAGGCGGCCGAGCTGCGGCCGCTGGAACCGGACCAATCCGGAATCGAGGAGGGGCGGGGGGAAGGGGTGGAGTCTCACCTGACGGCACCCATTGGCCCCGCCCCTCCCGTAGACCCGCCCCATTTCCCCCCTCCCTTTGCGCAAGGCTCTCCTGCGTCTGAGCGCCGCCATCTTGGTAAAGGGAGTGGAGGCGGCCATGTTAGTAAGGGGGCGCTCTTCCTTTCGCTTGCTCGACTCATTCATTCCGCAGGTCTCCTTGGAGCGCTGGGCTCTGTCCTCGCGGAGCTCAGGCCGGCCAGCAGGCGCCGCAGCCCTCCCGTGGCGCGGGCTCTGCTGGGGGGTGCTGCAGCCAGAAAGTGCCCAAGGACAGAGTGGTGACAATCTGACTTCACGATCTCCATGGGCTTGCTTTCCAGCTCTGGAGTCCAGGGACACTGCATTCCCTGGAACAGGAGAAGTGTCCCCGGGAGCCAAGCAGCACTGATGGGTCTTATCGATAGGGGCCGAAGAAAGCAGAAACAGAACGAAACTGAAGATTGTTTCAGAGTTGTTCTTCTTGTTCATCTGGGAGGAGGAGAGAGAACCCTGGGAAAATGGCTGGAGGATAAACAGCTGCTTATCATCGGCTCGCTTTTTTCTGTGACTTTTGAGGCCCATGGAACTGCGTTCTCAGGCCTGTGCACACTGGGCTGTTAAGAGAAATTTGGTTGGCTTGCTTGCTTGCTTTTTCTTTCTTTCTTGGTGCTGGTCCTGGGGCTTGAACTCAGATCCTGGATGCTGTGCCTTAGCTTTTTTTTTTTTTTTTTCTCGCACAAGGCTAGCAATCTATTCTTGGTGGTTACTTGGAAGAGAAGAGTCCCCCAGACTTTCCTGCCTAGAATGGCTGCCAACTTCCGTCCTCCCATCTCGGCCTATTGAGTAGCTAGGATTCTGGGAGTGAAACACCAATGCCTGGAGGGCTTTTATTTTGTTAATCCTGAATTCTTACTAATTTCACATCGCAGGGGTGGCACTTTAGCATGAGTAACTCCTTTTTTTCTTTTTTTCTTCTTTTCTTTTTCTTTTTTTTGATTGCCAGTCCTGGGGCTTGAACTCAGGACCTGGGCGCTGTCCCTGAGCTGCTTTTCAGTTCAAGGCTAGCACTCTACCACTTGAGCCACAGTGCCATTTCCAGCTTTTTCTGTTTATGTGGTGCTGAGGAATCAAACCCAGGGCTTCATGCATGCTAGGTAAGCACTCTACCACTGAGCCACATTCGCAGCCCAAGTAACTCTTCTTCTTTTTTTTTTTTTTTTTTTTTTTTTTTTTCTCGCACAAGGCTAGCAATCTATTCTTGGTGGTTACTTGGAAGAGAAGAGTCCCCCAGACTTTCCTGCCTAGAATGGCTGCCAACTTCCGTCCTCCCATCTCGGCCTATTGAGTAGCTAGGATTCTGGGAGTGAAACACCAATGCCTGGAGGGCTTTTATTTTGTTAATCCTGAATTCTTACTAATTTCACATCGCAGGGGTGGCACTTTAGCATGAGTAACTCCTTTTTTTCTTTTTTTCTTCTTTTCTTTTTCTTTTTTTTGATTGCCAGTCCTGGGGCTTGAACTCAGGACCTGGGCGCTGTCCCTGAGCTGCTTTTCAGTTCAAGGCTAGCACTCTACCACTTGAGCCACAGTGCCATTTCCAGCTTTTTCTGTTTATGTGGTGCTGAGGAATCAAACCCAGGGCTTCATGCATGCTAGGTAAGACTCTACCACTGAGCCACATTCGCAGCCCAAGTAACTCTTCTTCTTTTTTTTTTTTTTTTTCTTTTTTCAGTCGTAGGGCCTGAACTCTGGGCCTGGGTGCTGTCCCTCAGCTCTTCAGCTCAAGGCTAACACCTATCACTTGAGCCACAGCACCACTTTCAGCTTTTTCTGCTTAGTGGTGCTGAGGAATCGAACCCAGGGCCTCATGCATCAAGGCAAGCGCCCTACCACTGAGCCACCTTCCCAGCCCTCCATTTTTATTTTTATCTCATGTACTGGAAAAGAAGTTTAGTCCAAAACAGTGATTTTCTGTACCTTTTCTTTAAAAGGGGCAAATAAAATCTGTAGCTCCTGCTGGGAAGGCAGGGGGTGAAAATAAGCAACAAGAACAAGTAAATACATTTAACTGTAGATGTTGGGACCTGCCAGAAAAGCACATGGACACAGGCACATAGAACAAAGAAAAGGTTTGTTGCCACCAAAGGAGCTGACAAGGCCACCTCTCACAAGGAGAAGAAGCACTGGCCTTTGACTTGAAGTGACCTATGTAATTTAGGGGGTTAGGAGGTAGGGGACCTTGATGTGGACAAGTGGTCCAGGGACTTTATCATGGCTGCTAGGATTTATGGCAGCTGCCCAAGTAGTAGATAAGGGACCTGTAGCTGGCCAGACTGAAGGTCACTTTAAGGGGGTCTTCTTACCATACATGGTTATAACTGCCCCAATGGAGAGTAAGGTAAGGGGGAAGGAGACCCGTTATTTACTGCCTGTACCAAATGGGCCTAGTGATGAACTGTCTGGGAAAGGTACCTGCCAGGTCCTGGAGAGAAGCATGCTAAGCTATGGGAAAGGAACCAACTGGACTAGCAGTAGAACTGCTGAGTTCTTGAAGAAAACAAGAAGAGGAGCCTGCTCACTTGCAGCAATGGCTTGAAACAAGATGGCAATGGCTACACAAAGAGAAGAAGCAGAGGGGTATTCCACTCGGTAGAAGCAGCATAAAAGAGAAGAGGTATCTCAGTAAGTAAACAGATGAATGAAGACCAAGGCCAAGTCAGCGGATTTTTCTTGGCTCAGTACAGCCAAAGCTCTAGGGTGATTGGCATCTGACTTGGCACCCAGCTCTTGAATTCTGTACCTGAGGAAGCCTTGGTTTTGTCACTGTGTAATTAGACTTAATAACAGAAATTCAACCCAGAGTCATATAATGGTATGCTTAGGGGCTGGATCCAGTAGCTCATGCCTGCAATCCCAGCTACTAATAGAGATGAACAAGTAGGAGGATCTTGCCTCCAGGTCAGCCTGGACCAAAGTGCAAGACCCTATTTGAAAAATAAACTAAAAACAAAAGGACTTAACATATGGCGTAAGTGGGAGAGTGCTTGCCTAGCAAGTGTAAGGCCCTGAGTTTGATCCTCAGTACTACCCAAAAAAAATGTTTTGGGCTAGGAAGGTGGCTCAGTGGTACAGTGCTTGCCTTGCATGCCAGAGGCCCTGGGTTTGATTCCTCAGCACCACATAAGCAAAAAGAAAAAAGCCGGAAGTGGCACTGTGGCTCAAGTGGTAGAGGTTAGCCTTGAGCTGAAGAGCTGAGGGACAGCACCCAGGCCCAGAGTTCAGGCCCCACGACTGGACCCAAAAAAAAAAAAAAAAAAAGTTTTTTTGTGTACCAATAGCTCCTTCCCTAATCCTAGATTCATATATCTATATATATGGTATGTACAGGAGGCTGAGATTCAGAGGATCAAGGTTAAAGACTAGTCTAGGCAGAAATAACCAGAAAAAAAAGTGTGGAAATATCACAATGGACCTCCCCACCCTAAGTAATGTATACTAATTTTTAAATTAACCAGCCAAAAGCCAGGTTGGGGGTGTGGCTCAAGTGGTAGCCTGCCAGTTGAGTAAGCACAAGGCTCCGTGTTCAAGCCCCAGTATCAAAAAGAAAAAGGGGCTGGGAAGGTAGCTCAGTGGTAGAGTGCTTGCCTTACATGCATGAGGCCCTGGGTTTGATTCCTCAGCACCACATAAGAAGAAAAAGCCCCAAGTGGCCCTGTGGCTCAAGTGGTAGAGTGGTAGCCTTGAGCTGAAGAACTGAGGGACAGTGCCCAGGCCCAGAGTTCAGGCCCCACGATCAACAAGGAAGGAAGGAAGGAAAGGGAAAAAGAAAAGAAAAAAAGGGGGGGAAGGGGGAGGCTGGGAAGGGATGTGAAGGGTAAACAAAGAAGGAGGCTGCAATGCTTGGTAAGAAATGTACGCATTATCCTGCCCATGTAATTGTAACTCCTCTGTACAGCATGTTCACAAATAAAATTAAAAAAGAAAAGAAAAAAAGCTGGGCACTGGTAACTCACACCTCTAATCCTAACTACTTAAGAGGCTGAGATCTGAGGATCGCAGTTCAAAGCCAGTCTGGGCAGGAAAGTCTAAGAGACTCTTATCTCCAATTAACCACCAGAAAACCAGAAGTGGTGCTGTGGCTCAAGTGGTAGAGTGCTAGCCTTGAGCTGAAAAGCTTAAGGACAGTGCCGGAGCCCAGGGTTCAAGCCCATGACTGCCTAAAAAAAAAAGAGCTCAGGGACAGCACTCAGGCCCTGAGTTCAAACCCCACAACTGCCCTCCCCCCAAAGTATGCTTTGGACTCACAAAACCCCCATAACTAGACTTCTGGAGTTAAGTGAGGTTCAGCTGGGTGTAGAAATCCATTCTGCTAGGGTTTTCTTGGCTCTGCTCTCTTCCACGTTCCTGGCTTAGAACCCCTTTCACAGGCAGCAAGGGAGCACTTGATACCTCTTTCTCACGGCAATAATGCTTACCCTGCTTGTCTCTGACTGGTGTGGGTCTCCTCATCCCTGACCATAAAGGAGAACAAACCTGCTATGATTAAAGAATGAACCCCTGGAGGGCTTTCAATTCCTCAGAACAAACCAGATCTAATGGGGTCTCCACATGTCCGCTGCACACCAGCTCCAAAACTGGGTGAAGTCATAATCCAATATACATAAGATAACCTTGTTTTAAAAAGTCATGCAATAAATGGCAGCAACGATTCATTTCACCTCAGGGAATTTTGTCCAAGTCAACTAAATAACAGTTGGTTTTAATATTAATCTTCAAATATGTCCTGTTCCAAAAACAGATTGAAGGCTGCTCTTAGTGTTTGTTGGCACTGCCAGGGCAGCCCCCATTCCCTTCCCTCCTGCCTGCTGCTATTGGTTACTGAGCTGGTTCTTGTTCATTTAGTTATTCATTCAATAATCATTCAGAGAGTTGGGATCCTCCCAGGCTTTTTGTTAAAAACTAAGAATTCCAAAATGAACAAGATTCAAACAAATTGTTCACTGATGTTAGCAACAGCCAGACAATTATAGTACAGTACAAGAGGTGCTCTGCAACAGAGGGTGAACAGATTTTCTGAACATACAAAGAAATGGGAGCGAGCAACCAGCTATTGGGGGAGGAGTTAGTTGGAAGGCTAAACTAAGACAACCTTTGGGTTGGTTTTGGATGGATGAATAAAAGTCCCCCTGGCTAATAGAGAGCCTTTGCTGCTATTCCCATTTTATAGGGAGCCTTCCACTGTATTAAGACTTTTTCCATTGCAAGTGACAGGGCTGGGACTCTAGAGTTGGGGCTCTGACCTAACAAGAAAAGGGAACCTATAATCTTATTTAAAAATTACCCAGCTGGTACCAATGGCTCATGCTTGTAGTGCTAGCTACTCTGGAGGCTGAAAGCTGAGGATCACCATTTGAAGCCAACTGGACCAGGAAATTCCATGAGAGTCTTTTCCTCAACTAGCCAAAAAGCCAGAATGGAACTGTGACTCAAGTGGTAGAGCATTAACTTTGAGCAAAATAGTTCAGGCACAGTGTTCAGATCTGAGTTCAAGTCCCAAGACCAGAACACACACACACACACACACACACACACACACACACAATTACCCAAGGAACTGGTGGGTTTCAGACGTGATGGAGTCTAAGTCTGAAACAGTAACACATTAACTCAGCTCTTCTACACCTACTGCTGCTGCTTCCTTAATTGCGGCTCCTTTACCTACATAGAGGTTTCTGGCATGTCAGCTTTTGTCTTCTCCCAGGTTTCAGTTTAGTAACAGAGAGCCAGCTGCTTGTCCTAAGAAAACACTCTGCCTGGGCTGAATCTATCCCAGGGGCCAGGGCACACTCTAAGCTCCAGAGTATCTCAGAGATCTCTCGGTCCCACCCTGGCTCTGTGAGCGTATCAACTCCTGGGGAATTCCTCCATTTTACAGATAAGGGAACACATTGATTTCTCAACCGGAATAGGAATAAGAGTAAACTCCATATGGACTTACTGAGAGAGGGAAGGAAGGGTGAGTGTCTGGCTTGAACAGTAGGGCTCACAGAGTTGGGGTCACACAGCAGGTCATTATAGTCAGCTTAGTCTGACACTCAGGGCCTTGGAAACTGTATAGCCAGACAGCGTTGCCATTTCATTTCATTTCTTTCTTTTTTTTTTCTGTCGGTCCTGGGGCCTGAACTCTGGGCCTGGACACTGTCCCTCAGCTCTTCAGCTCAAGGCTAGCACTCTACCACTTGAGCCACAGCGCCACTTCCAGCTTTTTCTGCTTATGTGGTGCTGAGGAATTGAACCCAGGGCCTCATGCATGCAAGGCAAGTGCTCTACCACTAAGCCACCGTCCCAGCCCCTCTTTTCTTTTCTTTTCTTTTTCCCCAGTGCTGGCACTGGAACTTAAACTCAGAGGCTGGGAACTTTATCTCTTTTGGCTTTTGGTTCTCTACCACTTGAGCCACATCTCCACTTCTGGCTTTTTTTTTTGGTAGTTCCCATCCTTGCCACCTAGTACCAGAGGTCTAAAAACAATGGATTACCTCATCATTTTCTGGAACCTCTGTGATCCAACAGAACATTTCTTTTTTCTTCATAAATCACTTGCTTCAGGCATTTGCTATAGTGACAGAAAGCTGTCACTATAGATCTGTCATACAGCAATATATAACTGGAACAGGATAGTAAAGATCTGCCCTTGAGGAGAAAGAATGAACCACACCAAAGCTCCCTTCTTGTAAGACTGAAAAACCAATTGTCTATTTTATTTATTTATTTTTGTTGGTCGTGGGGCCTGGGCGCTGTCCCTCAGTTCTTCAGCTCAAGGCTAGCACTCTACCACTTGAGCCACAGCGCCACTTCTAGCTTTTTCTGCTTATGTGGTGCTGAGGAATCAAACTCAGGGCTTCATGCATGCAAGGCAAGCACTCTACCACTGAGCCACCTTCCCAGCCACCTTACCCCCACCCCCCCTCACCCCTGCTTCACTTTTAAGCTAGGTGTTGAAATCAGTGGCTTAGAAAATGTTTGTAGAAAAGTACAAAGTGCTAGTTCAGGGCATATGTATTATAAACAGGGACAAAAGCATTTTAGGAAACTTCAACACCTTTCATCTGAACAGTATGTGGAATAGTTATTTTTACCTGATTGATCCCAAACAAGATCTAAATTTGGGTGCAATCAATATGTGTTATTGAATAATAGCTGCTTCTTTTTTCTTTCCTAAGACAGGGTTTTTCTCTCGCCACAGCCCAAGATGGCCTGAACCTCAAGATCTTCCTGCTTCAGCCTACAAAGCAGCTGGGACTCTAGGCATCATCACCACATTCAACAATAAGTATTTTGTTTTAATGGCAAACAGATGGTAAGGATACTAGAAATGCCAAAAAGGATAAAAAAATACAATCTGATCAAAGAGCAGATGAGCCCCCATCCACGGGAAATGAATATAATCCAATACAACCTATCTCTACTCAGACAAATCTGAGACTCTTATCTCCAAATAATGGGCAAGAAACCGGATGTGAAGGAGTAACTCAAGTGGTAGAGCCTTGGTTAATAAGTGGAAACAAGCAAGCAAGAATAAGGCCCTGAGCTGAAGTCCCAGCACTGAACCAGCATGTTCTCAAGATCTCTCTCTCTCCTTTTCCCTCTCCTTTGCCCTTTCCCTCCCTCCTCTCTTTCCTCCCCGCCCTCACATGCAGACTAGAATAAAAATTACTTGTTAGCCAGATGCTGATGGCTCACACGTATAATACTAATTTAAGAGATTCCTTCCTTCCTTCCTTTCTTCCTTTCTTCCTTCTTTCTTTCTTTCTTTTTTTCAGTACTAGGCTTGAACTTAGGACCTCATGCTCACTAGGCAGGTACTCTTTCCGTTTGACACAACCTTTTAGATTTACAACGTTTGGATTTTTGCTAGCCTGAAAGGTAAAAGCTAGCACTTTGTGTACTTTTTATGCACTTTGTACTTCTTTTTTATTGAGCTCTTGAGCTCTTTCATCCAAGTTTCTAGAAATAGAAATTAGTTCTGTAACATAGGAATTAACTATTTGTGATATCACTTGAAAACTTATTTCTTTTTTTTGTTAGAGGTTAAAGACTCCTTTATTATTGAATTATACTGTAATGTCTACATCTACGATTAGTCAGGAAGAAATGCTTTGCATTTACATCAAGAACACATTTACTCTAATGAAATAAAACAGACACCGACAAAGGACTGAGAACATGTGAAAACTTATTTCTTAAATTCTCATTTGCCTCTTGATTGATTTCACTTAAGTTTTTTTTTCTGAAATCTTTTAAATTTGTCTATGTGTCTTTTTCTTTTGGTCATACTGGGGTTTGAACTCAGGATCTTGCACTTGCAATGGAGTCTTCAGCCCTGAACTTAATCCTAAATTTATTTATTTATTTACTTATTTATTTTGCCAGTCCTGGAGCTTGAACTCAGGGCCTGGATACTGTCCCGAACTTCTTTTGCTCAAGGCTTCTCTACTACTTAAACCAAAGTGCCACTTCTGGCTTTTTCTCTTTATGTGGTACCGAGGAACCAAACTCAGGGCTCCATGCATGCTAAGTAAGCACTCCACCACTAAGCCACATTCCCAGCCCCCCCCCCAATTTAATTTTTATGCATGAGTTGGTCTTATTGGATGGCTTCTGGACTTTGAATCATAATTAGAAAGGAAGTTCCTATGCCAAAGCAATAAAGGATATTTGTATATGATTTATTTTCAGCCCCCCCTTTTTTTTTTTTAGGTGTTGGGCTTGGGCCTGCGCCTGGGCTAAACTCAGAGCCTGGGCTTTTTGTTGTTGTTGTTGTTTTGTTGTTGTTTTTTCTCAAGGCTAGTTCTCTACCACTTGATTCATAGCTCCACTTCTGTTTTTTGCTAGTTAATTGAAGATCAGAGCCTTATGGACTTTCTTGCCTGGGCTGGCTTCAAACCACAATCCTCAGCTCTCAGCCTCCTGAGAAGCTAGAATTATAGGCGTGAGCCACTGGCACCTAGCTTCAGCCCCCTTTTTTTTTTTTTATTTCAGAGATAAGGACAGAACTTGGGTCCTTGTACTTGCCAGGCTGAGCTAAATCCCTAACCCAGCCACTTTTATAGATTTTTTAAAAGCATATTTTAAAAAAAGTCATTGACTTTCTTGAAGTATATTTTGGTATAATATAAGGTATATACTTGAAGTGTTGTTTTGAGACAGGAGAAGAAAAAAATTAGGCACAGAATAAGGTGATTTTGTTCCCAGGAAAGGCCAGGCTAGTGACCAGCCCCTGAAACAAGGGATGAAAGTAGTGTCCAGGGCTGGCCAAGTATAGATACCAGGACATCAGGAGGCTAACACCATGTCCCAGCAGGGAAGATGACAAGGAGACAACCAGATAGGAAGCCTAAGTTCCCAGCCGGCAGAGGGACAAGGAGGTCAGAGAACATACTGGAAGCCAGTTCCCTAGTCCACAGAAAGAATGCCTGGTGTCCCAATCTCTGGGAAATTCTGTATCTTCAGGCCTCAAGGTTACTGTGACCTCTACCTCTACTAACCCGATACCTGTAGGCAAATGGGAAACAGTCATTACTTGCCAAAAGATCTTCTTAAGAACCATGTGTGTCAGCCACCACCCCTAATGAAAGACTAAAAGCAGAATAAAGGTCAGAGAACTATGAGCAATAAATCCTGACCGCAAAGGCTTCCTGCAGGAAGTAGTGGCATTTGAACTGAGCCTTAACCAATGAATGAGCTTGTAACCCTTTGGGAATTATTTTTCACTGCAACAGCATAACTTCTGGGTATGCTGTTGACTTTTCTCTTTGAAACATAAATTGGATGGGTTTACTGTTATACACCTATAATCCCAGCACTTGGGAGGCTGAGGCAGGAGGTTCACAAGTTTGAAGCCACTCTGGGAAACATAGGAAGACTCTATCTCAAAAACACAAAGAAGCCAGGCTCACGCCTACAATACCTAGCTACTCAAGAGGCTGAGATCTGAGGATCACAGTTCAAACCCAGCCCAGGCAGGAAAGTCTATGAGACTCTTATCTCCAATTAACCACCAGAAAATTAAAAATGGCACTGTGGCTCAAAGTGGTAGAGCAGGGGCTGGGAAGGTGGCTCAGTGGTAGAGTGCTTGCCTTGCATGCATGAGGCCATGGGTTCAGTTCCTCAGTACCATATAAACTGAAAAAGCCAGAAGTGGCACTATGGCTCAAGTGGTAGCACGTTAGTCTTGAGCTGAAGAGCTGAGGGACAGTGTCCAGGCCCTGAGTTCAAGCCCCATGACCACAAAAAAAAAAAAAAAAATCCAAAGGAGTGTCTACAGAGCTATGTGCTCTGATCTTTCATGTTGCTCAACTGTGCTTTCCAGTTCTCTTTGCATAGATTTTATGTATTTCTTATTCAGTCTATTCTTAGGTTTTTTATCTTTCCTGTCACTATTGTAAATGGGGTCACTTCATCCTCTAAGTGGCTGGTGTTCATATTAATGGAGAAGCTATTGATTTCTTTATTTTAATTTCAGATCCATATAACTAAGGGAAGATTTTGTTTGTTTTGCCACAGATACTCTGGGGGTTTTCCAAGTATAAACTAATTACCACTTGCAAATCCTCCCAGTTCTATTTTCTAGAAATCACCAAAGAGCCAGTGCCCCATGCCTGCGCCTACAGTAAGGAGGAAAAGGAGATGATTTTGTACATCATTTATCGAATTACATCCCCTTTCTTTGTATAGTATATTCCATTACTTTTCCAGCCTCAACTCGAATGGCACTTCTTCTGGAAGCTCTCCTTGACTTCTTGGCTCAAGCAAGTCTATTCTTCTCCATCATGGACACACCCCCCCAAAACACACACTCTATATCATTATGTACATGGGGGTTGGAGGGAGACACGTGATTCCCATGGGCCTCCCCAGACCTCCAAGAAGGAATGCACTGTTCCACCTCCGTCTCCCTCTTTGATTTCCTCCTGAGATTCCCTCCTTTTATTACATGCAATTAGAAGACCAGGCACTGGTGGCTCACACCTGTAATTAATTCTAGCTACTCAGAAGGCTGAGATTTGAGGATCAAAGTTCAAAGCCTCATCTCCAAGTAACCACCAAAAAGTCAGAAGTGAAGCTGTGGCTCAAGTGGTAGAGTGCTAGCCTTGAGTAAAAAAAAAAAAAAAAAAAAAAAGCTCAAGGACAGTGCCCAGGCCCTGAGTTCAAGCCCCAGGACTGACCAAAAATAAATAAATAAATAAAAAGGTTAGGGACAGAGCCCTGATTCAAGCCTCAGGACCAACACACACACAGATGAATATATATATATATATATATATATATATATATATGCATATATATATATGCATATATATATATATATATATAAATAGAGAGAGAGAGAGAGAGAGAAGGAGCTGAAGATGAAGGTCCACTGTCCTTAGCAAGAAGGGCTGTATGAACACAGCTAGGCCGTATGGGCTCTCCCTTGCAGGAAGCTTTATTGTTGTTGTTGAGCTGGTACTGGGGCTTAAACTCAGGGCCTGGGTGCTATCCCTTAGATTTTTCACTCAAGGATGGTGTTCTACTACTGGAGTCAGACCTCTACTAACCTTTTTTTGTTTTTGGTGACTAATTGGAGACAGGAATTTCACAGACTTTCCAGCTTGGGCCCTGAGTTCAAGCCCCAGTACTAATACAAAATAAATAATAATAAAAGTGCAAAACCCTATCTAAAAAACAAACTATAAGCTAGGCGCTGGTGGCTCACACCTGTGATCCTAGCTACGCAGGAGGCTGAGATCTGAGGATCGTAGTTCAAAGTCAGCCCTGGGAGGAAAGCCTGTGACACTCATCTCCAATGAACGACCAGATAACAGGAAGTGGTGCTGTGGCTCAAAGTGATGGAGCACTATCTTTGAGCAAAAGCTCTCAGGGACAGCACCCACGACCTAAGTCTAAGCCCCATGACCAAAACAAACAAACAAAAAGACCAAGTGCTGGGCATCATTGGTATGTTTGTAATCCTAGCTACTAAGGAGGCTGAAATCTAAGGATCATTGCGTGAGGCTAGTCAGGGCAGGAAAGTCCAGGAGACGCTTCAGTTAATCAACAAAAATCCAGAAGTGGGGCTGTGGCTCAAGTGGTAGAGTGCCAACTTTGAATGGAAAAAAACAAGGGAGAGCTCAAAGCCCCGGAAGAGAGAGGAGGGAAGGGGGAGGTGCTTTGAGGGGAAGGGAAGAGAGACAGAGAGAAGGATCCTTCCCAAACTACTCTGCCATTCAGTCCCCTTAGGTGGTTTATAGCCCCTTAGTCTTGTGTAACACTGAAGGAGCCAGTGGCAGGTTCCTCGCTACCTGGAGGAAGAGGAAGAGGAAGACGCTCCAGGCAGAACAAAAGGATAATTCTTCAGTGATGAAAAGTGAATCTCCCACACACCTTTCCACTTCTTTATTTGGAACTACAGGTTCATGTTGTCTGTTCTCTTCCCTGCTGGGTTTGTGGTTCTTGTCTTTCTGAAGCCTCAGAGCTAATTTTATATTACAGACATAACCCTTGATCTGCCCTTTGTATTACGTGCTTTAAAAATAGTTCGCCATGTGTCTTTATCTTGTTTGTAGACGCTTAGGCTGTGCAAGTCACTTTTTAATTTTTTATAGTCAAAATGTATGAGTCCCAAACTTGGTTATTCACCTGGAAGGGCCATTCCCGTTCACATTATTTTTTAATCGTTCACATTTTATTCTAATTCTTTGTGGGTTTTATTTTTAGCTTTGAAATCTCTGATCCACCCATTGTATTGTGGGCTTTCAGCTTTATAGTTTTCCAAAGAAGCCCATCTTTCTTGTCATTAACCTGAAATGCCATTATGGCATTAAGCTCAATACTACCTATTCACAGGTAGCAGCTAGCCATGAGCCATGAACATATGTAAAAAGAATCTAAATGGAAGACCATATCACAAGGTCTCTAAGAAGAAATACTGTAATGAAAACTCCCCTTAGCTGGGTACTGGTGGCTCATGCCTGTCATCCTAACTACTAATGAGGCTGAGATCTAAGGATCATGGTTCAAAGCCAGCCCGGAAAGTCTGTGAGACTCTTAATCTCCAATTCACAACCAAAAAGCCAGAAGTAGAGCTATAACTCAAATGGTAGAGTGCTTGCCTTGAGTAAAAAAGTTCAGGGACAGCACCCAGGCCTTGAGTTCAAGCCTCAGGACAAAATAGAAACAAACATAAACAAAGCCAACTTTTCCTTACTCATAATAGGTGACCTCAGGCCTGTATGGTATCTAGGGACAGAAATGTTTCACAGACACCTCAATAAGTACTTATACCCCAGAGACCAATGCTGTTGTTCAAATGCTAGGGACAGTCTATTGAAAGGTTTTTTTGTTTTTTTGGGGGGGTCCGGTCATGGGGCCTGAACTCTGGGCCTGGGTGCTGTCCCTCAGCTCCTTAGCTCAAGGCTAGCACTCTACCACTTGAGCTACAGCGCCACTTCTGGCTTTTTTCGTTTTGCTTACGTGGTGCTGAGGAATCGAACCCAGGGCCTCAGGCATGCCAGGCAAGCGCTCTACCACTGAGCCACCTTCCCAGCCCCTCGGAAGGGTTTTTATAATAGCTCCTTAAACTGTCTTTGCATCTGTCTCCATTTTGCATTTGCCAGTTCTCTCCACAGTCACTTGGGTTCCAGGAAAGACAACTAATTGATCATGTCTTTCAAGGGACTAAAGCAACCCATAAGGAACAGCAGAGCTTTGCAAAACAGACCACCCCCAAATTATAGAATGATTGCCTACCGTGCATCTGGCTGCACCCAGTGGCAGGACTGAAGTTGTGGGAACCGGTTTAGCCCCAAGGGGCAGCAGCAATGACTAAGATAATGACAGGGAGGCCACACCTGAAACAAGGACTCTTCAAACTCTGCATGCCTTTGTTATGTATTCCTTATTCTTCCTCTACTTAAACTTAATGTTCACAGGTATGCCCCCCAAAGATGCCTGAAGATGACTGGAGGTGCCACAGAACAATCACCTTTGTGTGTCTGTAATCCTATTTATTCTGGAGGCTGAGATCTGAGAATCATAGTTATGATCGGCAAATG
Organism: Dipodomys ordii; assembly: GCF_000151885.1. NCBI lineage: Eukaryota > Metazoa > Chordata > Mammalia > Rodentia > Heteromyidae > Dipodomys > Dipodomys ordii. The sequence continues at coordinate 4,749,330 of NW_012267230.1, forward strand.
ATCTCCAATTAATCAGCAAAAAGCCAGAAGTGGGAGAAATGTGGCTCAAGTGGTAGGGCACCAGCCTTGAATAAAAAAACTAAGAGACAGACCCTGAGTTCAAGTCTCAGTACCAGCCTGCATGCGCGTGCGTGTGCATGCACGCACGCACGCACGCACACAAACAACACAATCTCTTTTCTCAGACACATTACTTTCCTGATAAACTGGCCTTACCACTTTCACTGTGTTTGGTCTGGCTGGCTTTGTAATGCTGGAGGTGTGGCTATGTTTCCCAATGGGACATCAGCTGTTACAGATTCTGCCCACAAGGGGCGCTAGAGGAGGCTGTGAGGACCAAAGGAGGCCAGTCCCTCGGGTTCTTATGCCCTTGGGGTAGTGGTGACTTGTCACAGACTTTGGCCCTCTCAACACTTCCTCTTCCCCTTCCCCAACTCATCCCACAGAACTAATACAGTTAGCTCGCTCTCCAACGCTGCCTCAGAACCACTCCCTGGCATCCTCTTCCTCTGCCAGTCACATTGTTATTCTAGAGTCTCCAAAATGTTCAAATTGTGCAGGGCTCAGAAGGGCTCAGCAAGGCCACCCACCACCCAACCCACCACTCATCCACTTTCCAACTGAGTCCATCCAAGGGTGCCATCCAGAGGGGATTCCTAGCCCCCTCTCTCCTGCTTCCTCTCCCAACTCTCCCAACTACCTGACCAGAAGAACAATCCAGACCTGGTGCCAGAGTCGCCCCTCCCCCCCACACACACACACACTGTCAAGGGCACAGGATCATGTGGCAGAGGTAGATCTCTTGTTGGCAATTCATGGGAAAGGGATTCTGCTTGTTTGGCATAGGTCCCCAAGGGCAGACTTAGAGCCAAGAGATAGGTGTTTGCAGCTGCTTTGGTAGGTAGTGAGTTTGCTATACTGGCTGTAATCTCCTGTAAGTATATACCACTCCAGGTCACTTTGTCAGTCAAACCATTTACAAGTTCATCTAAAACTGCAAACCTGCCAGGCTGCACAGGCTCACATCTGTAATCTTAGCTACTCAGGATTGTAGTTCAAAGCCAATCTCAAGCAAGAAAGTCCCTGAAACTCTTATCTCCAATTAACTAGCAGACAAAGGTAGAAGTAGAGATGTGGCTCAAGTGATAGAGAGCCAGCTTGGAATAAGAAAGTACAGGAACAGCACCCAGGGCCTTGGTGTAAGCCCCAGTACTGGTTCAAAAAAATAATAAGACAAAATAAAATTGTAAACCTCCCACCCATCCCTCTTCCTTGCTCCACATCCTACTCCGTTTTATATATATATATATATATATATATATGTATATGTATATATATGTATTTATGTATATATATAACTATATGTATATGTATATATATATTTAGTGCTGGTGTCTTGGATCTTGAACTCAGGGCCTGGGTGCTGTCCCTGAGTTTTGTTTTGTTTTAGAGAGGAGTTCTTTTTTGCTCAAGGCTAGTGCTCTACCACTTAAGCCATAGATCTACTTTCTGGTTTTCTGGTGGTCGATTGGAGAAGAGTCTCATGGACTTTCTTGCCCAGGCTGGCTTTGACTCATGATCCTTAGATCTCAGCCTCATGAGTAGGTAGGATTACAGGCATGAGTCATCAGTGGCCAGCTTTCTTCTCATATATGTTTTATTAATTTATCTTATTTATTTATTTATTTATTTTTCGGTCGTGGGGCCTGAACTCTGGGCCTGGGCACTGTCCCTCAGCTCTTCAGCTTAGGGTTAGTGCTCTACCACTTGAGCCACAGTGCCACTTTCGACTTTTTCTGCTTATGTGGTGCTGAGGAACAGAACCCAGGGCCTCATGCATACAAGGCAAGCACTCTACCACTGAGCCACCTTCCCAGCCCAATTTATCATATTTATTAGCTATCTGTCATCACCAGATTGGAAGCTCCTCAAGGGCAGGGACTTGAATCTGTTTTGCTCATTCCTGAATGTACCCAGCAGAGAGGCACTGTGAGCATCATTTTCACCCCATTTCCAAGCTAGAAAAATGGAAATTCACAGAGATCAAATAGTTGGCTTTAGAAGCAGTCCTAGGTTTCCAGGCCTAGGCATTTTGTACCCTTCGCCTACATTGCGGTTACAAAATGCTTATTGCAGCATCCTACATTACAAAAGAAGGCTGGAAACAACCTGATTTCCCATCAATAGAGGAGTAGTTAAATAAATTTCAATTCTAGACATTCTGTAATAGCCTATAAAAGCAACCTACAAGTGGATTAAGTGGATCTATACTTGCTCATATGGAATCATCTCCAAGATTGGTAAGTGAAAATTTAAGAAGCCAAAAGATGCATTGGTAAGGTGATCTTATCTGTGAAGGCAGATAGAGAGATAAACAATGGATGCTTATTTAGAGATTGGATTGCAGAGGACTGTTCTTGCAGAAAACTCTAGAAGCTGGTGACAAGGCCTAGGGGAGCCTGTATCTCTAATAGGAAGAGAGAAACTTTTGCATTCCATTTAGAATCACTAAGTAGAATATAAATCTTCTCCACAGTTTAAAACTCAAGCCAGGCATCCGTATCTCATGCCTGTAATCCTAGCTACTTGGGAGGCTGAGATCTGGAGGATTGAGGTTTGAAGCCAACCTGGGCAAAAAAGTCTCGGAGATTCTGTTTTCCAAACTAAGCAGCAAAAAGCTAGACTGGATATATGACTCACGTGGTAGGGGTCCAGCTTGAGCAAGCAAACTAAATAACAGGAAGGCTTGAGTTCAAGCCCTAGTACCGGAACACACACGCACGCACGCACGCACGCACGCACACATGCACACACGCACACGCACCCTAGGTTGTGATTCAGCAGGTCTGGGGCAGCTTCCAGGATTTTGCCTTTCTAACAAGCTCTCCTGTGATTCTGATACTGCTGATCCGTAAATTGTTTTTTGAATGGCAGGATTCCGACTGCTGATACAGCTATTTGTTGTTGTTGTTGTTTAAATCATACTTCCTACTCTATAAAATGAAAATTTAGGTCTCTTGTACCTTTACCTCTTTCCCATACACATGCATCCTGTCCTTACCCTTTCAATATGGTTATAAATCCTTTTTGAACTCATAAAATAATATTTAGTATTTATATGATTACATCTCTGTTGATAATATTCACAACACAGCCATATAGTGTTCTAATTTCCTTTCTCCTGTTTTTCCTACTTTTGTTGGTGGTGGTGGTTGTGGTGGGGCTTGAACTCAGGGCCTGGGTGTTGTCCTTGAGCTCTTTCACTCAAGGCTAGCACTCTACCACTTTGAGCCACAGCACCACTTCTGGTTTTCTAGTGGTTAATTGGAGATAACAGTCTCATAGGGACTTTTCTGTCCAGGCTGGCTTCAAATTGCGATCTTCAGATCTCAGCCTGCTCAGTAGCTAGGATTGCAAGCATAAGCCACCAGTGCCTTTAAATTTGCAATCTTCCTGCCATCATTTCCCAAACACTGGGATTACAGGTGTGTGTCCTCACATCCAGGTCCGTTTTTCCATTTCACCTTTCTTAGTGCATTTGTAAACCTCTGTGAAAAAACTGAACATCTCTGTTCAGTCAATTCAAACATCACATAATCTACACCTTAGAGTCTCTGTCTTCTGGTCCAATAGGGACTTGTGCACATATTCCTCTATGTATTTCCTTAATCAAAAAAGCCCCCAAAAATGGCTTAGTAAAGAAAGTTTGTCTCTGGGCACCGGTGGCTCACACTTGTAATCCTGGCTTACTCAGGAGGCTGAGATCTGACGATCCCAGTTTGAAGCCAGCTGGGACAGAAAAGTCTGAGAGATTTATCTCCAATAAACTAATGAACGACTCAGAAGAAGCCGACAGTGGCACTGAGGTAGAGCACTAGCCTTGAGCAACAGCAGCACAGGTACAGCACCCAGGCCCTGAATTCAAGCCCCAGGACTGGCAAAAGAAGAAAAAGTTTGTGGCAGGAAGCAAAGAGGAGAGTTCAGAGCATCAGTTATGAATGAGGCTCTTAGGATGGCTAATGGTATCCTATTCTTCCTCCTTTTAGTAATATTCCACCTCTTTTGCAGTGCCCAAGACTGCGCAAGTAGACTTAGAATTTCTCAGTCTCCTTTGCAGCTTGGAACCAACTTTTTTTTTGGGGGGGGGGTCTAGTCGTGGGGCCTGAACTCTGGGCCTGAGCACTGTCCCTCGGCTCTTCTGCTCAAGGCTAGCGCTCTACCACTTGAGCCACAGCGCCACTTCCAGCTTTTTTCTTTTTGCTTATGTGGTGCTGAGGAATCGAACCCAGGACCTCATGCATGCAAGACAAGCTTTCTACCACTGAGCCACCTTCCCAGCCCCTCCTGTTTCTTTTGAACTTAAGTTTTCAATAGGATCTTTAAAAGCCAGCTACTAGAGAAACAAAATCCCATCTGTGATAAAGAAAACTTAGACCAACACTGGTTCAGGATGTATCTGGTTTTCTATGGGATGTAATGTTACAAGTTCCCTCTGGTTTGGCTTTCTGCACAAAATGCTTTAGCCACATTCTGATGAACTTTAGGTCAAGTAAGACCTCTTCAAGGAAAGTAGCCTTATATTCACTTAGCTGTCAATTGGGGCTGTAATGATCTGTCTAGAATCAGACTTTCTTATATGCCTGGCTAAATAAAGAATCTCTAAACACTATTTTATAAATGAGGAAGGAGAGTTGGGCATGGTGGTGCTACCCTTTAAGCCCAGTGATTCAGGAGGCTGAAACAGGAGTTTTCAACTTTGAGAGCAGTCTAGGCTTCTTAGCAAAATCCTGTATTAAAATTTAAAACCTGGGGCTGGGAAGGTGGCTCAGTGGTAGAGTGCTTGCCTTGCATGCATGAGGCCCTGGGTTCGATTCCTCAGCACCACATAAGCAGAAAAAGCTGGAAGTGGCTCTATGGCTCAAGTGGTAGAGTTCTTGCCTAGAGCTGAAGAGCTGAGGGACAGCGCCTAGGCCCAGAGTTCAGGCCACACACCGGCAAAAAAAAAAATAAATAAATAAAAATAAAATTTAAAACCTAAGTCTGGGTGGCTAGAGGCACTACTTAAATGGTAGCGTGCTTGCATAGCATGAGCAAGGTCCAGAATTTGACCCCTATTACAGAAAAAATGGGAAAAAGAAGAGGAAAAAGAAGGCAAAGAACTATTCTGTTTCCATTTTTCATTTATTTATTTATTTTGGTATTACTGGCATTTGTACTCAGAGCCTTTCTTACACTTGTACCTTACCATTTGAGCCACAACCCAGTTCTTTTTTGCTTTAGTTGTTGGGTTTTTGTTTTGTTTTGTTGTTGTTGTTTTTCTGTCAGTCTTACGGCTTGAACTCGGGGCCTGAGCACTGTCCCTGAGCTTCATTTTCTCAAGGCTAGCACTCTACCACTTGAACCACAGAGTCACTGTTTATGTGGTACTGAGGAATCAAAGCCAGGGCTTCATGCATGCTAGGCAAGCACTCTACCACTAGGCTACATTCCCAGCTCATTAGTTGTTTTCTGATTAAGGAGCCAATATTTTCCAGCCTAGGAAAGGACTCTTTGAACCAGCTTGGTCTGAAATCTGTTCCCTGAAATAAAACTTTGCCTTGTGCTAGAAGACTTGTTGCAAGCTGGGTGCTGGTGGCTCATGCCTATAATCCTAGATACTCAGGAGGATCTGAGGATCATGGTTCAAAGCCAACCCGGGCATCAAAATCCGTGAGACTCTTATCTCCAAAAAACCACCAGAAAACTGGAAGTGGCGCTGTGGCTCAAGTGGTACAGAGCTAGCCTTGAGCTAAAGAGCTGAGGGACAGTGCTCAAGCCCAGAGTTCAAGCCCCACAACCGACCAAAAAAAAAAAAGAAAGAAAGAAAGAAAAGAGGGAGGGAGGGAAGGGAGGGAAGGAGGGAGGAAGGAAGGGAGGAAAGGAAGGAAGAAAAATAATGACAATTTGCCTTGTGAAAGTTAAGATGTGTTTGTGCTCTAAGTATCACTATTCCACAATACTGTGAAATATGTGAAATTTATGTAATCACCTAATCTCAATTAAAGAAAAAAAGAGAGGAGTGATGGGTGACAATGCTGTCAGACACTATGTACTCATATACTGTTTTGTAGAATGGGAACTTCTTTGTACAACTACTCAAAGATAATAAAAAGAAAAGAGCCATTTCAAAAAAACAAAAAGAAAATGAACTTTACAAAGAAAGAAAGTGAGAGAGATGAAGGAAGGAAGGAAAAAAATAGAAAGAAGGAAAGGAAGAAAGAAAAAGAAAGGAAGGAAGGAAGGAAGAAAGAAAGAAAAGAAAGAGAAAGAAAGGAAGGAAGGAAGGAAGAAAAAAAGATAAAAGAGAGACAGAAAGAGGGAAGAGAGGGAAGAAGGGAGGAATAGGAAGGAAAGAATGTAGGAAGAAAAAGGAAATAGCTAGTTGAGGCAGATACAGATAGTTGCTTTCCCTATAACTATGAGCAAGTTAGAGTCTACCCAGAGGACCATTCCTTCAGTGGAGGACTGTGTAAGACACCAGCTTGGGTGTGATCAGGAAGAAAGGATTTCTTCCGAGGCTTCAAGCCCCACCCCACCCCAACCCCAGGAAGGGGGGAGGGGTGTGAAGCATCCAACAGAAACGTAACCTTCAGCCAGCTGGTCATCTCTGTGGCTGGGAGTGATCTGTGCATGATGTGTTCTGACTCATGTGATTTTCTCAAAGATTGCACAAGATGGGGATTTACAGGAAACCTCAGTAGCTTTTGCCTGCCCATTGCGGAGGAGAAGGGAATCAAGAGGCGAATGAAAATGAATGAGATGAGGCAGAGCAGCATGGCAGAGACCAACTCTCCCCTCACAGAGGCCAGGAGGCAGGAGAGACAGAAAGGGACGGGAGACTGCAAGGGCGGTCTTCCAAAGGCATGTCCCCAGCGGCCTATTTCCTGCCACCAGGCCCCACTTCCTGATTTCTACCACCTTGAGTTAAAACACACCTCCCAGAAGTCCCGCCCCCCCAACACTGTTGCACTGGAGATCAGGAACCACTGGGGGAGGGATTTTCATATCATAACAGCAGTAAGGTCTCAAAGTCAGCCTTCTCCAAAGAGGGTCTCTGCACTAGCTGAGGCCCACCAGGTAATCAGGAAACAGAAGGGGCCCCTCCCACCCCAAGATACCCAAGCCTCTCTTCTTTTTGGAGGCTTGTATTTAGGAAACATGGAGAAATAACAAAAATAGCATTATGGAGGCCGCTGTGTTATCTTTGATGTTTATGCTTGTCTAATTAATGTTTCTCTCTCTCTCTCTCTCTCTCTCTCTCTCACACACACACACACACACACACACTGTATTATGACTGTTCCATGCACAGGCTTATTACAGGAATCACAATACCACCCAGGGAGAGGATGCAGTTTGATGCACTTCAATCCTGCAGGGAAGTTGTCAGGCCCCGGTGTGGGGCTGCCCACAGAATAACCTCCTCAGTAATATGGAGTCAAGACTACACTCACCTCTCCCAAACCACAGGAGGTTGACCAGATGACCTGGAGAGGTTCCCGCCCCCCCCCCCTTCAAGTTCTCCAGTTTCCAGGTCTAAGTATGTATCTGCCCATATGTCTTGCAGGGCTGGGGGGCCTGGGAGGAGCTGCTCCCCACTGTGGACAGTGACTGACAGCTGAGATTTAAGGGCTTAGCCCCTCCTTGATGTTTGGAAATACCTGATGCCTCTAATCCTGGCTTTCCAAGTTGGAGGTACGAGATGGTCCAGAAGTGGACCTGCAAACTAGGGTGAGCCTGTACCCTACCCCACCCCCCAGCCGAAGAGCCATGCCCTGCCACCCCAGCAAGAGAGACAGAGCCTCACAGCCACTAAGAATTAAAACCTATTGATTTTCCCCATTAGCTAGAGAACGCCATCAGAGTGCATTAAACCAAGCAAAGCACAGCATCATGAATAGTTAATGTCTGCAAATGACAGCCCCATGGGGCTGGGGGGAGGGGGTGCCCAGAGGCCAGGGCCACTCTGACCCTTTCTGACCCCACCCCAGGGAGCCACAGCCTGGGCTCCTTCATCTTTCCTCTCAAAGAAACAGCACGTCTGTTGTCACTAAGGACTCCAGCTGACATGGGGTGGAGGGAGGGGATCACTGAGATGGGGTACCAGCCTGCCACGTGTCACTGTGGCTCCTCCAGAGAGCTGTCACCTCTGTCTGAGCTCGTGTGTAACTGGCCTCTAGCTAAGTCTCTATGTCTATGGTTGGAGAAAGGGGCAAAGACTGGTCTCATATCGCATGTCCAGTCTGCAGCAGAGCCTGCCTTAGCACCTACAACCCCAGCCCCACCTATGGGGCTCTTTGAACCAGGCAGGAAACAAGCAACTCCTTTGGGTACACTGATTCACAAAAGATCCCCCTCCCGGAGTCCCCCCCTACCCCCCACCCCACTGGTAGGCCCTCTGGACAGACCAGTGGGCAAGAGACATTGCTCTAAGAGAATCAGCTAGAAAAAGGGATTCTCCTCTAGTGTCACTGGCTCAAGCCTGGTAATCCTAGCTATTCAAGGCTGAGATCTGAGGACCACAGTTGGAAACCAATGCAGGCAGAAAAGTCCGTGAGATTCTTATATTCAATTAACGGCCAACTAGCTGCAAGTGGAGCTGTGGCCCAAGTAGATAAAACTAAAGACTTGCTGTCTCCAGTCCTGAGTTCATGCCCTAGTACCATAACAAGAGATAAAGAGAGAGGGAGGGAGGAAGGAAGGAAGGAAGGAAGGAAGGAAGAGCCACCTTCCATGCTAACCAATGAGAAAAGGGCACTCCTTAGGATGGACCAATTAGAAAAAGGCAAACCTTACTGTCACTGTGCAAAAGTCCAAGACAAGGCTGGATACCAGCGTGCACCTGCATCTGCCAGAGTGTCATTGTACATTGTCTACAACCTGGACAGCTGTGTTGGGCGGTCCTGTTCCCAACTCCCTCCTCTACCTGGCTAAGAGAGCGCAGGGGAACTCAGTTGAACACACAGATGTGTGTGGGTTTTTTTTTTTTCTTTTTGTCAGTCGTGGGGCTTGAACTCTGTCTGGGCCTGGGCACTGTCCCTCAGCTCTGCAGCTCAAGGCCAGTGCTCTACCACTTGAGCCATAGCACCACTTCCGGTTTTCTGGTGGTTCATTGGAGACAAGAGTCTCACAGACTTCCCTGCCCCAGATGGCTTTGAACCATGATCCTCAGATCTCAGCCTCTTGAGTAGCTAGGATTACAGGCATGAGCTACCAGCGCCTGACAGGTGTGTGTGTGTGTGTGTGTGTGTGTGTGTGTGTGTGTGTTCCTCTCTGCTCTTGTACCTCCAGACACCTCAGCCTGACCCAAGTTCCCACTTTCAGCCAGGCGGGCCCCTCTGGAACCAATGCCCACTAGATCACAACTTGGCTGCTGTCTTATCTTTTGCCCAGACTTACTGGGCATCGTCCATCCCTCTTCTGCCTTTGAATCTCTGCTCTCCCTGCTCCTGAGGCCACACCTCTTGAGCTTTCTCAAAGACTCTAATCTGGCTTCAAAGCCCAGCTTCCAGACCTCTGCAGCCCCTCCCTCTCCCAAACGCCAGCCAGGTCTGACCTCTGGGTTTCTCACCTGCTGATCCCTCTTTCTGACTATTTTCCCACCAGACCTGCTGCCTAGATCCTGCTTCTCCTCACCTCCTTCCCCGAATATCTTCACTCCTTGCCCATGGTCTCCTCTCACCTCTCCCTGATTTGTTTTCCTCTGTCCTGGGGCTCCCAAAGCAGCTAGGCCTGGTTGTAAATTGTGGCATAACTGAAGAAGGCTGAAAGCCCGTGCAGAGCTGGTACTCTAGGCTACCTGCCTTCAAAGACCCCCTTTTCTTATTTTTTCTTTCTTCCTTGTCTTTTTCTCAATCATGTTACACTGAACCAGACACAGCCTTGCTCATGGTGACTGCTCAAGGCAGGCAGAGGGACTCAGAGAGTTGAGGGGTACTACACCAGTACCCCAGTTGGGGTTACTAAGGGTACTCTCTAGAGCCCAGAGTCCTGCTTAGCTTCTGGCAGCTGCACAGATCCTAAGTTCTACTTGGCTTTTTTGGTTTGGTCAGTCATGGGGCTTGAACTCAGAGCCTGGGCACTGCTCCTGAGCTTTTGTACTTTCAAGGCTAACACTCTACCACTTTGAGCCACAGCTCCACTTCTGGTTTTACTGGTGGTTCATTGGAGATAAAAGTCTCACGGACTTTCCCGCCCAGGTTAGCTGTATCCTGCGATCCTCAGTTCTCAGCCTCTTGAGTAGCAAGGATGACAGGCGTGAGCCACTAGGGCCAGGCCTACTTGGCTTCTTGAGGTGGCCAGAGACATCTTAGCCAGAGCACAGTCTCTGTGCTGCCCAGAGATGTCCAGGCAGGAGGCGGCTGGGTTGTGGGGTGGGGTGGGGGAGACCTGCTGGGGTAATCCATCGGGGAGACACAGAACCAAGGTGCCACCCTTGCTTGGCACGCTGTGGCCTCCAGGCTCTGGCACAGAAGGAGTTAACCTCCCGGCTCCTCAGCGTGCGAGTGTGGAGCTATTAATACCCACAGCCCAGCCAGCCCAGAGCCGCCACTGGAGCGAGCGAGCCCAGCCAGAAGCAGCAGTCTGTAGTCATTGCCAGCCCAGGCAGACCCCAGGGTCAGAACTAGCCTGGGAACAGCGTGGACACGGCGCCCGCCACACCTACCCCCCGTCTACCGTCACCCTCGGGTCTCAGCCTGCTCCCCTGGAGGCCGCCCATGCCACCCTAGCGGGGGAACAGCAAACTTTCTTGGTGAAGTGGGCGGAGGAGGAGGAGCAGAGCGCTGGACAGACTGATGGACAGCAAGACAGATCACCTCCAGGCCTGTCCCCCCAGTCCTACCTCCGACTGACAGCAGCCGTGAGATCGGCCAAGGGGAGACACAGGCAAGGTGGGCATCTGCCCACCTGCTGGCACCTCCCAGTCCCCCCTCCAGCAGCAGCTGGACGCTGCTAGACCGGAGTTCCCGCGAGAGAGCCTCAGGCTCTTCCCCCACCGAGGCGACGGGCAACCGCTGCGGGAAGGCACAGGTGGCAGGTGAGCAGCAGCAGGGGCCTGAGGCCGACAGGCTGCTGACTCTGGAGCGCAATGGCTCGGGGACCCCTGCCCTGGCCAGGGACGGTGTGGCTGGGGTCTCCAGTGGTCACCCCTGCCCTGTCCTGGAGCTGCCTCCCGCCTGGCCCCTGGGCTGTGGAGCCGATGATGTTCCAGCCTTCTGCTTGGTCTGTTTCCACCGGGAGGAGGAGGAGGAGCTGCTGGAGGAGGTCCCGCTGAGCAGGTCAGTGCCCAGTGCCCGGGGTGGCAGGGGTGAGGGCAGGGCACCGGCTCAGCCCTCCCTCCGGAGCCCACTTACCCATCTGTCTGTGCACTCTGCCATCTACACCCACCTTTCTGTTGGGACTCAGATCTTGGGGTCACATAACCATCTCCACCTCCCTCTCGCTCTGGTCCCCAGTGACCTTCCGCACTGGGAACCTCCCATGGCTCTTCTTACTCTATTTCCCTGTCTTTGCTCCCAGGGAAATGCTCATCATCCTTCCTTTCCCCTGGCTCCCGTTACCTAGGCCCAGCTGGGCTGCCTCCTCTTCCAGGAAGGCCTCCAGACATCTCAGGTCCACCACACCCAAGAACACCTTCTCTTGTGTACTGCATGGGCACCTCACAGGTGCTCAGTCTTTGTTTAATTAATGTATGTGTGTGTGTTCATGCTTGTGTGCATGTGTCTACACCCAAGAGAAATCAGAAGCGAGAAGCAAGGAAGGTGCGATCGCGGGCGAGGGTGTGTGTCATTGTGAATGTGTGTGTGGGTTTGCGGAAGTAGTTGTGAGCTCTGGGCACCTGTGTGAGGAGAGGGCTTGTGCCCAGCCTGGGAGGAGAAGCTTCATATCCAGAACATAGTTATCTCCTTTGCTGTGGAGAAGCCCAGCTCTAGCCAAGTGCATTGCCCAAGCTGTGGGCACCGGCTCGGGGAGCGGTGGACAGTGTGACAGGGATCACACTGGATCAGCACTGTGTTGGGGAGGGGAGACACACTAAAGCCCCTCTAGACCCCTGAAGAACCGAAAAGCGGACTGTGGGTGTCTGTGGTTTGGACCAGATTCTGCTGACTCGTGTGCTGGCCCCAGGGCCTTTGGCTTCCTGCCATCTTTCTCTGTCTTTCGTCTGTGACGTCGGATGATGCTCCTGGGTCTCCCAAGTTGGTTGACGTCACAGCACACTGAATGAGCACCCAAAGAGCACCAGCCTTGTGGGGTCCCAGCCTGTGGACAGACACCACAGATGGGGTACTGAGTGTAACCCATGGGTGTTACAGGCATCAAGATGCACGCATGCCAAAGAAATGGGGGCCGGACACTGGTGGGTCATGCCTGTAATCCTAGTTACCCAGGAGGCTGAGACTTGAGGATTGTAGTTTGACACCAGCCTGGGCAGGAAAGTCTGTGAGACTCTTATCTCCAGTTAGTCACCACCAAGAAGCCAGAAGTGGAGCTGTGGCTCAAGGGGTAGAGTAGCTAGCCTTAGGCATCAAAGAGCTTCAGGACAGTGCCCAGGCCCTGAGTTCAAGCCACAGGACTGGCACACTGGATAGGGATGGTGGAGGACCATAGCGGGCTGTGTCACTGGCCTGCTGGGTGGAGGGTTTGATCTACAAGCCGTGGAGCCAGCAGGCCAGCAGGAGAGCTTGAAGCAAACAGGGTAGCTTCAATGATTCAGTGAAGTTAGACAGGAGAAGCCCTTGAACTTCAAAGCAATGATCTCATCACGGTGCCTTGATTCTCAGAGTGGGACTTACAATGTGGAAGGAAGGAAGGAAGGAAGGAAGGAAGGAAGGAAGGAAGGAAGGAAGGAAGGAAGGGAGGGTTATGGAGAAATAGCACTAGCCTCCTTCAAGCTGACTATTAAAACACACATTCCCAGGCACTGCCTGGAGTCTGTTTGGCCTCAGGTTTTAAAAGGGACAAAAATGTGAAATCAGTCTGGGGAAGGCGTCTTAGTGGTAGAGTGCTTGTCTAGCATGCATGAAGCCCTGGGTTCAATTCCTCAGAACCACATAAACAGAAAAAGCTGAAAGTGGTGCTGTGGCTCAAGTGGTAGAGCACTAGCCTTGAGCAAAAGAAGCTCAGGAACAATGCCTAGGCCCTGAGTTCAAGCCCCAGGACTGGCAGGGGAAAAAAAAAAAAGTGAAATGAGTGCCCTTATGTCTCTCCCATTCATGAAGGCCTCAAGCAAGCCAGCACTTGGGAAAGCCCAAAATGCAATAGAGCCTAATGTGAATGAGATCTTGCCCCTTTTGGTCTTCCTCCCTCCACCTCCCATCTCCAGCTTTGGGGACCCTTCTATTAAGGCCCCTGGGACTCCTGTCTGAGGGGATGGTGGTCTGCATTGGCAGAAGCTGATCTCCAGCCTAGCTGGTGTGCACTGGCCCTTTAAGGCCTAGGGAGGGGCAAAGCCAGACTGGGCAGAGACAGTGACCGCAGGTGCCAGGTGGTAAGGCTAAAAATACTGAATGATGCGGCTGGCCAGGCTGCGGGGAATCAGGCAGCGCTGGCTGAGTCGGGAGAGAAGGCTCGCTCGTGGGTTTCTGCTGCTGAGAGGCTTGGGCGGGGGGCTGAGGGAGGCTGGGGGGGGGGACTGAGTAGAGTCTGTGGCTATGCTCAAAGAGCCCTACCTAGCTCTTCCCTCCCTTCCCCAGCCCTGGCATTCTCTAGATAAACACTTGGCCATCCAGCTACCACCTTTAGGAGCCCCCGAGACCAGTTGATTCTGTCACACCCTGGGGACTTTGAGGAAGTCATTTCTCCTCTTTGGGCCTCTGGGAAACTAGGGTTAGAAGCCAGGCACCAGTGACTCTTGCCTGTTAATCCTAGCTATTTAGAAGGCTGAGATTGGAGGATCACCATTTGAAGCCAGTCAGTGAAGCTCCCAAGATTCTTTTTTTTTTTTTTTCTTTTGGTCAGCCATGGGGCTTGAACTCTGGGCCTGGGCGCTGTCTCTGAGCTCTTCAGCTCAAGGCTAGTGCTCTATCACTTGGACCATCGCGTTACTTCCTGTTTTCTGGTGGTTCATTGGAGAGAAGAGTCTCACGGACGTTCCTGTCCAGGCTGGCTTTGAACCGTGATCCTCAGATCGAGGCTTCCTGAGTAGCTAGGATGACAGGCGTGAGCCACCAGCGCCTGGCTTCCTGAAACTCTTATCTCCAATGAATAACCAAAAAAAAAGCTAGAAGTAGAACTGTGGCTCAAATGGTAAAGCACTAGCCTTGAATGAAAAAAACCAAGCAAGAGGGGCTGGGAAGGTGGCTCAGTGGTAGAGCGCTTGCCTTGCATGCCTGAGGCCCTGGGTTCAATTCCTCAGCACCACATAAGCAAAAAGAAAAAAGCCGGAAGTGGCGCTGTGGCTCAAGTGGTAGAGCGCTAGCCTTGAGCTGAAGAGCTGAGGGACAGCGCCCAGGCCCAGAGTTCAGGCCCCACAACCGGACCAAAAAAAAAGCCAAGCAAGAGAGTGAGGCTCTGAGTTCAAGCTCCAGTACACACACACACGCACACGCACACACACACACACACATGCACACACATACACAATGTGGGGGTTGGGGGGAGAGTCTCTAGCAACAGAGGCAATGCATGCAAAGGCCCAGTGGCCAGTTCACCCATTTGTGGATTGAATGAGGTCTCTGGGCCTGGATGCTGAGGCCATAGAGCCTGGGCCCCTGACACAGCCCTAGAGGGACTCACAGCCTCATGGGACCAAGCAGCTCTGGCGTGAACACGTGTCACAATGTGTTTCCATGCAGGTGTGAGCCAAGGAAACAGCAAAGCAAGCAGGACACAGCTGCCTATTTGCGGCAAATGTGTCCTCACAAATGTCACCCCCCCCCCACTACCCGCCAGCCACCCGTGCAGGGTGTGGAGATGCCCACATGAAGGTGGGGTGAGCTGCTGTGGCCGTGAGGCTGGAATGGTGGCGGTTCCACGCAGTACACCCTGGTGTCCAATTCTGCAAAGTCTGGAGGAAGCTGGGGGGGAGAGGGAAGCGGGGAGGGGGCCTCTGCTCTACACAGCCTTTCAGCCATCCAGGCTCTTCATCACTCAGGGCCTCCCAACTCTCCCCCCCACCCCACCCCCACCATCCCCTGCCTCCAGCTGGTAGACAAAGAAGAAAGAGGGGAGACCACAGTTCGCTTAGGAGCCAAAGCTAGAAATTACCATTGGTCAGAACAGCTGGCTGCTGTTGCATGGGAAGCTGGGAAATGTAGTCCAGTGTGAGAGCCTCCTGGGGCGGTTGTGAAAATAAGATGCCTGTGAACATGCGCCTGGCCTGTAATACATTCCCTTGTGTTCTGGAAACGGATGCCTATAATTCCAGCTACTCAGGAACCTGAGATCTGAGGATTGTGGTTTGAAGCCAGCCCGGTCAGGAAGGTCTATGAGACTCTGATCATCAGAGAAGCACCAAAAAGCCAACAATGGGGGGGGGGGGGGGGAGGTAAAGGCTCAAGTAGTAGAGCACTAGCCTTGAGCAAAAAAAAGAAAAGCTAAGGGACAGCACCCAGGCCCTGAGTTGAAGCCCCAGGACCAGCACCAAAAGGAAAACAACAACAACAAAGCCACTGTAAAGAGAGCACTTGGCATATATAAACAGGAATTTCGGCGCTCAGTAGGGGAAAGCATCCAGGCCAAGAGGACAGAAAGGGCAGGGCAGAGGCCAGCTACAGGTTAGCAAGTGGGAAAATAGTAGATGCATGCAGCCAGGCCAGAGTGCAAGCTAAGGACATTGACAAGGCGGGAGGCGGGAATGGGCAGGATCACTTAGGCCTGGACTTGTAGGCTGGGGAGAATGGATTTTGTTCTAGGTGGGGTTGGGAAGCCTTTGGAAGCTCTTAAGTGGAGAAGAGGCTGATTGGCATTTAAATCATCGCTCAGGCTGCTCCAGGGAGGATCGATGGCTGCTGGACCAGTGTGGATATAAGACACCAGTGTGGCAGTCGTGGTGGGGGTGGGGCGCAGGGCCTGGCTGGACAAGGAGCAAGAGGCCTTCGGCTGGGCTGGAATATGGCCTGGGCCTGTGAGCTTGTGCAGGAGTAGAACTTGCAAAGTTTACGTTAATGACACTAAAGAGGTGGACATTAGCCAGTTGCCAGCGGCTCACACCTGTAATCCTAGATACTTAGGAGGCTGAGATGTGAGGATCAAGGTTCAAAGCCAGCCGGGGCAGGAGAGTCTGTGAGCATTTTATCTCCAATTAACAACCAAAAAGCCAAAGTGGAGCTGCGGCTGAAGTAGTAGAGCGCCAGTCAGAGCACAGAGACAGTGCCCAGGATTAGTGCATGCGTGTGTGTACGCATGCGCGCGCACACACACACACACACACATACACACACACGGGGAGACTAGTAGCTCAAACCTGTGATCATAGCTCTCAGGAGGCTAAAACTCAGAGGATTGAGGTTCAGAGGACTGAGACTGAAAAATTATTGGTATTCCATCTCTAAAATAACTGGAAAGGGTTGGGAATGTAGCTTAGTGGGAGAGTGCTTGCCTAGCATGCATGAAGCCCTGGGTTCGATTCCTCAGCACCACATACACAGAAAAAGCTGGAAGTGGCGCTGTGGCTCAAGTGGTAGAGTGCTAGCCTTGAGCAAAAGAAGCTCAGGGACAGTGCCCAGGCCTGGCAAAAATAAATAAAAAATAAAATAAAATAACTGGAAACCATCCGGGCTGGAGGGCTGGAGGTGTCTTCAAGCCCTATGAAAAGGATGGGGGTGGCCAGGTATGATGCCTCACCTCTGTAATACCAGCTGAGCAGGAGGCAGAGATAGGAGAATAGTGTTCTGTGACTGAGCTCAGGCAAAAGCTTGAGATGCCCGACTTGAAAAATAACTGAAACAAAAAAGTTTGCGAAGAAGGAGCTCCTCAAGTGGTAGAGAACCTGCCTAGCAAGCCTGAGGACTTGAGTTCAAATCCTACCACTGCCTGTTAGGATCCATCACAACCATCTGAGGGGACCACACAGAGGCAGGCGGGCACAGGAGAAAGATTATTATAAGGTATATTAGAGCAGCCCTATCTCCCCAGGGAGAGGAAGCATATGGCATCTGCCCCTATCTAGGTGGGTAACAGCTCTGGGGCTAGTCAAGTGCGCAGGTGGATCTGGGTAGGAGAGAGGCAGAGACCAGCTGTATGGCGGGAACTCAGGGCAGGGAGGAGCTCTTGTCTGGGTGGTGCTGGGGACCAGAGGTGGGAAGGATGCTAATGCTGCGTGTGTGTGTTAGGTTTCTGTCACTAGAACGAGTAACAGAGATCATCAGCTTAGAAAGAGAAGAGTGTGATTTGGACAGCCTTTGCGCTGTGGCGAATCAGTGCATCACAGTCTCACTCTTGGTTCATGGCATCACCAGAAAGCCAAAGAGAAGAAAGCAGGGCTGGGGGGTGGGTAGCTCCATGGTAGAGTACTTGCTTAGCAACTGCAAGTCCTCAGCACTGGAGAGAGGAAGGGACTGAGGCGGGAGATGCAGAAAGGAGGTGGCATGTGTGGAAGAAACCCAGGGGCAGCCTCGCCCTATAACCCAACACCTGCTGTCCATTGGTCCATCCAGACTTCCATTCCTGAGGCCCCGCCCCCTGACCTCGGCCTTCCCCCAACAAGGCCACACTGAGGAATGAAAAGTTCCAATGTGTGGATTTGGAGGAGATACTTTCAGAGTACAGGGATTGAGCTCCCTTGAATAATCCAGACTAAGATCCTTGACCCCAATCGCATTGAGGTAAAATATTTTCAGGGGGAATTATTTAAGGGATTATGACAGGGACATTTTTTGTTTTTTTGGGGGGGCCGGGCGGGTCTGATTGTGCGTATGACAGCTTCACACACCAATCACAGGAGATGTGATTGTCTAAGAGTATCTTGGAAGCTGGAGAGTTCGGATTTAACAGCGCGCGAGGAAACTGTCCCTTAGGTAAATGCTAATGTGAGAGAGGACAAGGCAGGGGACGCCACAGTGTACCCCACAAATCCCCCAAGGCGCCGCTGTATTGCTGGGAAGCAGGGTTAAACTGGTGCTGAAAACAGGAGGATTGATTTAAGAAGGGCTTTAATCCTGCAATGCCGTTCCCATGCCACACAGCTGGGCAAGCCCCGCCCGCCCGCCCCCAGGACTGGAGGCCCAGCCAGAGAGGACTAAACAGCAGAGGGTCAGAGCTGCAGTGTGGGGGTCCCTGGTGCTAATAAAGAGGGGGCACTGTGTATCTACCTGAGGAATTATGTAAGTGCTCCACTCAAGTGTCCCCATCCCCACGACTGTACCCCATGACCCCAGGTATCTTTCTCTCCTGGGACCCCAGAAAAGTAACACGAGGTGTCAAGTCTCCCCAAGTCCCAGGAGACTCCTCTGGGGTTGGCTCCTTCCATCTCTGAATACTGCCACGAGGAGTATCTGGCTATCACTTTCTACGTCCTCTTTGCTCTTCGTTTTTCTTGCCCTGTGTAGTTGCTACCTTTGCAATTGTCTTCTTTTCCATCACTTTTGGGAGGTTGTGAAGGAAATCAGAGCTTCAGGCATGCTAACCATGCTCAACCCAAACCCTAGTGCTGTGTGTGTGTGTGTGTGTGTGTGTGTGTGTGTGCTGGTACTGGGGCTTGAACTCAGGGCCTAGATGCTGTCTCTTACCTTCTTAGTTTTTCCACTCCAGGCTAGTGTTCCACTACTTGAGCCACAGCTCCACTTCTGGCTTTTTGATGGCTAATTGGAGTTAAGAGTCTCATGGACTTTCCCTGCCCAGGCTGGCTTTGTAGTGCCATCCTTTGATCTCAGCCTCCTGAGTAACTAAGATGACAGGCGTGAGCCCCAGTAGATTATACTGAACACTATGGCTTGGGGACCGCGGTGTAGAGGGACCAGTGGCTGGGGCTGCACTCAGCCAAGGAATCCGACCAGGTTCAGGGGCTGCAGGTGGGCCAGCTGGGGAGGGCAGCTTGGGCTTTCCCGCGCGGTCCCTTGGCACGCCCTGCAGTGCGACGTGGTGGCCACCAGAGGGCGTGCTGCCCTCACGCACGCTGGCTCGGACGCCACCTTCTCTTCTTGCTCTGAAGTTCAAAGCGGAAGGTTTGCAACCACATGCTCTTGGTTCCTAACGAAGGCTGGCAACTTCTGGGTCATGTGGCAGCTGGGGGGTGGGGGGTAGAAGCAGAAGGATGGCAAGTTCGAGATCAGCCTGGGCTGCATTGTGAGACTCTTGTCAAAATCCTTCTAAGATGGTTAAAGGCTCCCACCATGGGCATTGCCTGATGATGTGGGAAGAGGCTTGGCCACCACCTCTGTCCCCCTCTGCTCCTTCTGCAGCCCCTCTGCCTGGCCCTGGCAGCCCTGAAAGAGACCCTGAGCAGACCCCAAGAGATGGCCACCATCTAACATGCACCTGGTAAGACCCAGAGACCCAGGGCATGGAGGTTATTCAGGTCCCAAAGGAGGGTGACCTGTATGGATGAGTGTGCATACCAACCCTGGAGCTTGAACTCAGGGCCTGGGCCTGTCCCTGAGCCTTATCACTCAAGGCTGGCACGCTATCATTTGAGCCACATCTCACAGACTTTCCTGCTTGGGCTGGCTTTGAACCTCAATCCTCAGATCTCAATCTCCTGAGTAGCTAGGATGACAGGCGTAAGCCACCAGTTCAGTGTCTTCCTGTGCTTTATTCTTTCCCTTCCCAGCCATCCCTGGAACGTACCTCTCTGTCCTCCATGAGGACAGAGAATTTTCTCTGCCTGGTTTATTGCACGCAATGGGATGGGGGGGTCCTCAATATTTAGGGGCCAGGGTATAGCTCAATTATGCACCTAGAAGAGGTTAAATGTTTTGTCTATTGGAACAGTTGGTGTGATTTTTTTTCAGTACTGGGGTTTGAACTCAGGGCCTCACACTTGCTAGGCAAGACACGCTACCATTTAACCACACTTCCCTTAACCCCCCTTTCTTTGCTTTAGTTTTGTTTTTGTTTTTGTTTTGGTAGTGCCAAATGCTTGTTGCCCAGGGCCAACCTCAAATCATGGTCTTCTTACTTCTGGCCTCCCTTGTAGCTGGGCTAAGAAGCTTACCATCACACACCTGGCTTTTCAGTTGAGATGGGGTCTCTTCCTAATGCTTTGTTTGGCATGGCCTTTGAATTGTGCTATCCTCCCAAACTTTGCCTTCCAAGGAGCTGTGATTACAGGCATGTATAACTACACCCATTCTGTTCTTGTGGTCTGTGACCCCCCCCCCACGATGAAAGAGAGTAAAGATGAGTAAGAGAAAGTCCTTGGGACAGCTTGAAAAAGCTCTGGGGACAGCTGGTGGCCTTTGAAGTGACTGGAACTAGGCCTAAGAGAAAGTATGCCCTCGCTTGCCTCATGGCCCTGGGCTCCAAGTCTGGGGTGTAGGCAGCAGGCTGCCAGAGCCAGAGTCCGCCCCTGTCTTCCTTGCTGGGTGATGGTTGGCACATCTGTGGGCTGTCCAGAGCCTGCAGGTCTCCTTCCCACAGCGACAGTAGAGGTGGGTGGGTGTCTTTGCATACTGAAGCCAGCAACAACTGCACCTGCTCCCTTATGGGGCTTGTTAGAATCGTTCTGAAGGAGCCCAGGGTCAAGACTCCATTTCTAGCCAGGCACTGGTGGCTCACGCCTGTAATCCTAGCTCCTCAGGAGGCTGAGATCTGAGGATCGCAGTTCAAAACCAGCTCCGGGCAAGAAAGTCTGTGAGACTCTTAGGGCCAATTAACTACCCAAAAAGTCAGAAGTGGAGCTGTGGTTCAAGTGATAGAGCACTAGCTTTGAGAAAAAAAAAAAAACTTTTGGACAGCACCCAGGCCCTGAGTTCAAGCCCCAAGATTGACATCAAAAAAAGAAAGAAAAGACTCCGTTCTACACTCATCCCCTCAAATGCTCAAAGGGGTCAGAGCTCAGCCCGCTAAGGGGCGGGTGAGGGGGCCCCCTGGTGGCCAGAGGCCCAGGAGCCTCGGTGGTGGCTTCAGAGCCCAGTGCCAGCTGCAGACTGTGCCGATGGCCAGACAGATGCTGGTGCTGGGGTACATGGGAAGCGCCTGGCTTCTGCTCCCCTCCCTCCATCCTGGCTGAACCCCCGTCTCTCCACAGCCAGTGCGATTCAAGCCGTTCTCGGGCAGAGACTAAATTAGCTGAGTGTATTCCCTCCCAAGAGGGGAGGCTTCTCCTCCCTGACTAATTAACTCACTTAATTAGGGCTTGCAGGTCGGCTCCACCCAGCTTTCCCTTTGCCTCCTCCCCCACCCTCCCCCTGCCCTGTCTGCCTCCTCCTGTGCCCCCTTCCCCCACTCAACCAAAGTGGGAATGGAGTGGGTCTAGCCTGGGCCCCTCCACCCCTAGACCTCCACTCTGCCCCTCCCCCCTGGCCCAGCATGCCAGGGCGGTGCCCTCCCTCCAGGGCTGCACCAATAGGATGTCTAGAAATAGGAGGGGGAGGGGCAGGAGGGTAACCAGATCAAATAGAACAAGTAAGCGGGTAAGAGGAGCTGTGCGGCCTGCACAGGGGAAGTGGCCATGGGTTTGAGTGTCTGACAGGCATGAAGAGAACTCACACTGAAGCAGCCTTGAGAGGTAAAAGGAAGCGCACGCCTGTCATCCTAGCTACTCAGGAGGCTGAGATCTGAGGATTGTGGTTCCAAGCCAGCCCAGGCAGAGAAGTCCATGACAATAACCACCAAAAAGCCAGAAGTGGAGCTGTGGCTGCAAGCAATAGAGCTCTAGCCTTGAGCCAAAGCGCTTAGGGATTGTGCCCAGGCGCTGAGTGCAAGCCCCAGAACTGGTACCAAAAACAAACAATCAAAAAGGCCTGGCATAGCCAGGCACCGGTGGCTCACGCCTGTCACCCTAGCTACTCAGGAGGCTGGGATCTGAGAATCACAGTTCAAAGCCAGCCCAGGCAGGAAAGTCTGCGACTCTTATCTCCAATGAACCGTCAGAAAACTGGAAGTGGCACTTTGTGGTGCAAGTGATAGAGCGCTGGCCTTGAGCTGAAGAGCTCAGGGACAGTGCCCAGGCCCAGAGTTCCAGCCTCATGACTGACAACAACAACAAAAAGGCCTGCTTGTTAGGTTCCCAGTGAGGGTGGAGGAGGGGAGGAGACAGCCATCCTGGCTGTCTGGAGCTGTGATCTGGAGGAGGGAGGGACTGGTGGCTTGGGAGACGCCAAACGATAATAAGCAGCCAGGAAGGACTCAGGGTGTCATCCCTACTCCCCACTGGGAGGGGTAGAAGAGGCTGGCCTTGTTAACGCAGGTCTGCCTCTGTTTCCCTATCAGGAGTAGACCCTCACCTGCTGAAAATGCTTAGTGCATCCCTGATACCTCACCAAAGTCTAGGAAGAAAAGCATTTGGAAGGAGGGAGACCCAATGGCCTTTTGCCTCCCTAGGAGCCCAAGCAAAGCAATTAGGCTGTGGAGGCAGCAGGCAGGATGCAGGCTAGACATTGAGCAGGACTTACCAGAAGTGAAGACTGAAAGGAGAAAGGTGATGTATGAGTATATGTATGAGTTGTTGGGACTGGACTTGGGCGGGGGAGAGGGAGAGGGGGAACCAGTGGGCACCCACAGCTGAGGTGGGAAGAGGCCAGGAGGAGACCTGAATCCCCAGAAGGGCCTTGGCCCATGGTGCTCCTGTTTGTCCCCCCAATACCACACAGTTCCTGGCCTTTGTTTTCCCTTCCTGGTCATGGTCAGTGTTTTATATACATTGGTGTGATTAATGTAAAGTACCCCCCCACACACACACACAATATCTGATTAATCTTCCAGAATGCCAAGACTGGGGCTATTTGTCCCAACAACCTGCATATTATGGGCAAGTGTGAGTAAATGAATGGTGAATTCATGCAAGAATGAATGCACGAAGCACACATGAATGCATGCACGCATGCATGAATGAATGCCTGAGAGCTCATTCATCTCTCCTCCCAAGGCCCCCAGGGGCACAGGCGCTCTGACTCTGAGCATCTGAAAGTCTTTCCCTTTGCACACTGGGGGCTTTCTGAGATGCACTCGCAGGGGAGGGAAGAGCCAGCAAGGAAACAGTGATTGTGCACCGCAGGTGACAGGGAGTATAATTTCTACTGCATTTTTCCATACTATAAACCCACGTTTACAATAATACAGAGAGCTGGGGGTTGTAAGTGACGGGAACCCAAGTCTCTGACTTCAACACAAAAGGGACCTTTCTTTCCGAGTCAAGTCCAGAGACGCTTTCAGGCATGGCTCGCTCAAGAGGCTCAGAGGAGGAAAAGGCTTTCTGCCCTCCATCTCTTAGCCCTACTGCCTGCTACATTGACTTCGCTACATTGGTTCTTCTGGGTGATTGGCAACTCCAGCTTCATCCCCTCCGCCCTCTGGTGCAGTGGAGGGGTGCTGTGGGGGACCCCCTCATCATCAGAACCCCTAATGAATAGTAAAGGTATATCAGAGGTTCCCAAGGGGAATCCGTGCATGCACAGGAGTTGTTCTGCGTCGACTCTGGGCTCTGCCCAGCCCACAGCATCCCAAGTGCCAGGCATTGGTGGCCAATCCTGCCAGTGACTCCCAGAACTCCTCAGACATCACCAGGAGGGCCATGGGGCCCAGCTGCCCCCCCCCAGCAGCTCCCACCAATCACCAGCCCTGGGCGGGGTTGCCCCAATTAGAGGCTCCAGGCTGCTGCAGGTGGCCCGGTAGAGCGGGCCAGGTGGCTGTGGCCTGCAGCCGACACCCCCCTTGCCGCTGTCTTCCAGTCTTGCTTCTCTATATTCTCCTACCTGGAATCACCTGCTGGATAAGCACCTTGGTACTGGCTGGCTCCTGGTTGTGGGTGGGGGGACAGGGGGCGGGGAAGGAGGGTTCCAGAGAAAACCCAAACTAGGACATCATTGAAGCCAGGTCCCTGGAGAGGCGTGCTAGACAGTGCCAGTCCCTGCCACGTGTCTGTGGTGACTTTGGTGACCCCTCCCCTCCCCTTCCATGAAGGAACTGCCAGCCAATCTTTACCTCCCTCTGGAAGGTTCTAGAGATGCAGGGAGGGTCAAGACCTATTCAGTCCTCATTCTGAGGCTTCTCCAGGAGACAGCTGCCTCTCAGCCCTGGGGAGCACAGGCGTTTGGCACTGTGGTGATGGGGGGGGGAGGGGAGGGAAGGGGGAGGGGGAGGGGCAGCCACGTGTCCTGCCCATTCCCAGTGCTTCTCAAGGGGACAGCCAGCCCAGGCCACTCGAAGTAGCTCTTGGACATGGCTTTAAAAAACACAGACTTAAGCCGGGTGCTGGTGGCTCACGCCTGTAATCCTAGCTACTCAGGAGGCTGAGATCTGAGGATCGCAGTTCAAAGCCAGCCCGGGCAGGAAAGACCGTGAGACTCCTATCTCCAATAAACCACCAGAAAACCGGAAGTGGCATTATGGCTCAAGCGCAGGGACAGTGTCCAGGCTGAGTTCAAGCCCCACAATTGACAAAAACAAACAACAACAACAACAAAAAAAAAACCCCCACAGACTTAGTCGGGTACCAGTGGCTCATGCCTGTAATCCTAGCTACTCTGGAGGCTGAGATCTGAGGATCATAGTTCAAAGCCAGCCTGGGTAAGAAAGTTCAGTGGGACTCTTATCTCCAATTAGCCACCCAAACAAACAAACAAAAAAGCCAGAAGGAGCTGGGTGCTGGTAGCTCACGCCTATAATCCTAGCTGCTCAGGAGGTTGAGATCTGAGGATCACAGTTAGAAGCCAGCCCAGGCAGGAAAATCCATGAGACTCTTATCTCCAATGAGGCACCAGCATACTGCAAGTGGAGCTGCAGCTTAAAGTGGTAGAGCGCTAGCCTTGAGCAAAAGAGCTCAGAGATAGCATGTAGGTCCTGAGTTCAAGCCCCGCAACCACCACCACCAACAGCAAAGCCAGAAGGAGAGGAATGGTTCAAATGGTACAGTGGTAGCCTTGAATGAAAAAGGTAAGCGACAGCTCCCAGGCCCTGAGTTCAAGTCCTAATACTGGCACATACACAGACAGACAAACACACACACACACACAATATGAAGAAAATCACAGACGAGTGTGAGCCAGGGCCGATCCCCTGCTTGAATCAATGTTCACATTTTTATCATATTTGCATCCAATCATTTTGCTAAAAAAGACCAAACATGACAGATCAGAATGAATTTCCCTCACACCCCCCTCCTCATCTCCTTTCCTGGATTCCATCCCCGGGAACAACCGATGGATGATTTTGGAGAGCGTTCTGCAGCTTGGCTCATTTCCAACCCCAAGGAACAGAGAGAGTCCCCAGCTCAAAGCCACTCCAAGCGCAGCCCCGCGGCGCTGCTGCCACGCCTGCCGCTGAGACCAAGGCTCTTCATACCTGCCAGCACAAAGGAACTTTCCAGCAACACTGGCCACCCGTGGTGCTGGAGTCCTATCTGCCAGGAAAAGGGGGGAATGGGGGGACTGAAATCAGGCTCACTGGAACACCATGCTTTTCCACTTCACAGGACACCTTCCAAAACCAGATTCTAAGTTCCAGTGATACCACATGGTCCTAAATCAGGCTGCCACCCTGGCTTTCTCTCTGACTCTCCTCGCATGCTGACGGATGTCCTGACTGGGCTAGTTTGCATCCTGGCTTTCTTGCTTTCATTGTGCCTGTACTAGACTTCTTCCCCGGGCTAGCTTTGAACCGTGATCCTCAGATCTCAGTTCCCCTGAGTATCTAGGATGACAGGCAGGAGCCACCGGCGCCTGGAAAGGCAGCATTGCTTAGAAACAGCTTGGAAAAGATGAAGAACTATTATAGCACTGCACACAGCTGCCTTCGTTCCTGTCTTCAAAAGCACATTTGTGGGTTCGGTCCTCGGAAATGCGGGCTGAGGTAGAGTCAGATGGATGAGTAATTTATTGGAGAAGAAACACTTGGGAAGGAGGGAAAGAAATGGGGGAGGGGAGAAGCGAAGGAGCCAAGGGGAGGCTGGGCGATACACAGATCACAGCAGAGAGAGAGAAGGAAAGTGTGTCCCCACCAAGCCCACGGGAGTCCTGCCCCTCCAAGTCCTAGATGCAACTGACTAGGGAAAGCAAACCCAAGGGAACCCGAGATGGGTCACAGCTCCGGCCCTTGGGGAATAACATTCCCTGAAGTCAGAAGTATGGGTGTGCCACCCCGGGGAAGGATGGAGAACAAACAACTGTAGCATCGCAAATTTCTGCCTTAGTTTCTCTCTTCAAAAGCATGCGTGGAAGCCAGGGGCTCCCCCCCTGCAATCCTAGCTCCTCACGAGGTTGAGATCTGAGGATGGAGGTTCAAAGTCAGACAGGGCAGGAAAGTCTGTGATAGCCTATCTCTAATGAAGCTGTGGCTGAAAAGGTAGAATGCCTACCTCAAACTAAGGGACAATGCCCAGGCCCTGACTTTAAGCCTTAGTACTGGCATGTACACACACACACACACACACACACACACACACACACACGTGGACTGATTGGTCCATTCCATCTCAGAGATGCAGGCCAAAGGGACAAGGGTGGGGCCAGACATGTAAACACAGACTCTTAGATATTATACCCCACAGATCCCAGATTCTTCATTATTTCTCCACTCTCCTGCTCTGAATGCAGCTCCACCCTCTTCTGTAGGGCACGGCTCCTCTTCTTGCCCCCTAATCCCCAAATTTCCTAACCACAGCCAGAGCTTAAACGGAAGAGATCTTTGCTATGTCTCCTGGCAATAATACTCCCTTACTTGAAAGACCACAGAGAGCAGAGAGGGAGAAGGGGATATGAGCCCCCATAATGCACTTGTGTGTGTGGAGGGGGGTCATGGGGCTTGAACTCAGGACCTGGGCACTGTCCTAAGCTCTTCAGCTCAAGGCTAGTATTCTACCACTTTGAGCCACAGTTCCATTTTCGGTATTCTGGTGGTTAACTGGAGGAAAAAGTTTCAAGGACTTTCCTGCCCAGGCTGGTTTCAAATAATAAATCCTCCAGATCTCAGCCTCCTTCAGTAGCGAAGATTACAGGTGTGAGCCACCAGCACACCTAGCCAAGTTTGAGTCTTGACATTGGTAGACAAGGAGATGTGGAAGAGGAGGGAGACACAGGGAACTGTTTTGAGAGTAACTTATTCAGAAAGTGGGGATTATGTTCTCCACAGAGAGAACTAAAAGTACAAAGGCCTAGAAGGCTGAGAAGACAGATGGTCTGTAACAGCCCAAGGTCAAGGCCAAAGGGAAGAGAGCAGTCCTCAGATGCTAACAGCCACGAATCCCAGGATAAGAAGGGCACATTTTATCCAGCAGAAAGCACAATCTCTTGTGAACGAACAATGCAATCCAACTTGTAATTTTTAGTGCTGACAGCACCAAGGACTTCGATTGTCGGGAAAAAAAAATGGGCTTAAGTAGAAGGGAGAGAGGCAGGCTAGGAGCTAAAAAGGTATTCTCTACTCATTACCTTACTCATGTAACTGTAACCCTCTGTATAGTATCTTTACAATAAAAAAAAAAAAAGGTATTCTCAATCATCTGGATTGCCAACCCACAGCCTGTCCTGCCGACCCTGTTTGTGCCAAAGCTCTCGATATTTCTGAATTGGGAATTCATTTCTGAATTGGGAATTTAGTCTACACAGCTCAACATTGGAAAATATTATCTTCAAATTTATCATTTGCATTAGATTTCCTGATTTTCTCGAAAAAACCAACAGTTTTTGATGCTTCATCTGTCTCGTCTCTACCAATCCCTAACCCTTACACCTGACCCGTACTTGCTTCTTTTAGTTATTATTTATTTATTTTTATTTATTTATTTTTTTTGTCGGTTGTGGGCCTTGAACTCTGGGCCTGAGCGCTGTCCCTCAGCTCTTCAGCTCAAGGCTAGTGCTCTACCACTTGAGCCACAGCGCCACTTCTGGTTTTCTGGTGGGTTTTTTTTTTTTTTTGAGATA
This sequence comes from Dipodomys ordii, assembly GCF_000151885.1. Classification (NCBI taxonomy): domain Eukaryota; kingdom Metazoa; phylum Chordata; class Mammalia; order Rodentia; family Heteromyidae; genus Dipodomys; species Dipodomys ordii. Next base: position 4,777,325 of record NW_012267230.1, read on the forward strand.
AGATTTTCACGGACTTTCCTGCCCGGGCTGGCTTTGAACCACGATCCTCAGATCTCAGCCTCCTGAGTAGCTAGGATTACAGGTGTGAGCCACCGGCGCCTGGCTAGTTATTATTTATTTTGTGTGTAAGTAAGTTTGCCATCTCTAGGTCTAAATGCACTAGAAGCATCAGGAGTGCTTGGGAAGAGGAGGTTGAGAAGCGGCTGATGAAAGATTAGGAAAAAGAGGGGAGGGGTCTGGGAAGGTGGCTCAGTGGTAGAGCGCTTGCCTTGCATGCTTGAGGCCCTGGGTTCGATTCCTCAGCACCACATAAGCAAAAAGCCAGAAGTGGCACTGTGGCTCAAGTGGTAGAGTGCTCGCCTTGAGCTGAAGAGCTGAGGGACAGCGCCCAGGCCCAGAGTTCAGGCCCCACGACCAGACCCCCCCAAAAAATTTTAAAAAAATAAAGAAAGAAAAGAAAAAGAAAAAGAGGGGAGATGCCTAGTGTGTTGGAAGTTTCTTCATTGATGATGATGATGATGTGGCTTAGACTCGGGCCTGGGTGCTTAGACTCGGGCCTGGGTGCTGTCCCTGAGTTCTTGTGCTCAAGGCTAGCTCTCTATCACAGCTCCACTTCTGGCCTTTTAGTGGTTAACTGGAGATAGGAGTCTCACAGATTTTCCTGCCCAAGCTAGTTTTGAACGATGACCCTCAGATTTCAGCCTCCTGAGTAGCTAGGGTTACAGGCGCAAGCCACTGTCCCCTGCTTCTTTTTGTATCTGTTTGTTTTTGGCCAGACCTAGGGCTTGAACTCAGGGCCTGGGCACTGTCCCTGAGTCTCTCTCTCTCTCTCTGGGCTCAAAGTTAGCACTCCACCACTTGAGCCACAGCACGATTTCTGGCTTTTCCAGTTCATGTGGTTTTGAGGAATCGAACCCAGGGCTTCATGCATGCAAGGCAAGCACTCTACCCACTGAGCCACCTTCCCAGCCCCTTCATTTTTCATTTTCAGGAGAGTGTGGCCACAGGGGTGAGGGGCAGAGCAGGGCGTGCTGTTCTCTTTGTATCCATCCTCCTCTGTCATCATCCCTCACCAATTTCTGGTTATCAAGTAAAGCTCCTTCACGCCCGGGTGGCTTTGTATATGCTGCTGTCTGTGCCAGGAATTCCCTTTCTCTCCTTCTGTTAAACCGGGTTCATCCCTTTTCCCCCCCTCAGAGGTGGCAAAGTCCACCTGGGCTGTGCAATGTCCCCCACCCCCCCGGACCCCAGCTTACAACCTCTTCTCGTAGCAAACTGGTAGTTCTCTGAGGTCTGGAAATGGTATGGACGGATGCCTGATGGGGATGGATGGACAGACGGATGGATGGATGGACAGGCAGACTGGAGGTGAAGCGGACGCCTATGGAACTGGAGAGCTGGGATGTGTCTTCCCTCCTGGAAGCAGACCCAAGTTTCGCCCTACAAAGCCCTTGGCAGACACAGTCTGGGGCAGTCTGGCCTCCGAGGGCCAGGCAGCTGGACCAGGTGACCCTCTGACGCTCCCCCGAGTCTGGCCTGGCCTCGTTCCCGCCCCCCTCGGGGGCTCTGACCTAGAAAAGGCGGGGGTAGGGGTGAGGATGGAGCGGGAATCCACGGGCGCTAGGACCCCGCGCGGCCGGAAGGCGGGTGCGGGCG
>NW_012267230.1:4779700-4797608 GCF_000151885.1 Dipodomys ordii
TCCCCGGCTGCGGGACCCGCACTCGAGAGCCTGGCCATTACAACTGCACACCTCAAGACCCGAAGACCCCGCGCAGACGCCCCTGGCCCGGGGGAAGGGGGGGTCCCAGCCCTCCCCCAACGCTGATCCTCGGACACCCCAAATCCAGGGACCCGGGGACAGCCAGAGATCCCCCCACACACACACTCCCTCAAAAGCAAGAACCCTCGGGCAGCCCGGAAAGCCCGGGACGCGGGCCACCGAGCCCCTCGCAACGCCCTGTGCACCCCGGTCCGTGATTGTGGTGCCCTGAGCCCCCGCGGGCCGGGCTGACGAAGATCGAGACGGCGCCCAGACCCCCTGCCGCGGCGTCCCCGCGCCCCCAGCCCAGGTAAGCCGGGCCCAGGTGTGAGGGGCGGCAGGTGAGTGGCCGCCGAGGTCCCCGGAGCCCCGCAGGTGGGGAAGGAAGTACTGGGTGCGCGCTCCCCCTCCCCAGCGTCGCCATGGAGCCCGGCTTGAAGGACGTCTCTTTGTGTCTCGCTTGGAGGAGCCGCCCCCTCCTCCTCTCCCTTCCCCCACCCCCACTGGAGCCCCAAGGTTTGGGCGCAGCTCCCCCACACCCCTAACCCCCCCCGAAGGAGTGGTGATGGAACCCTTGTACCGTGGAGAGGGAGACCAGGGTGAGAATCCCCCCACCCCCCCGCCCAAAACTCAGTGTTGGACCCCGGTCCTATCTACACCTCCTCCTCCCAAGGCCAGGTTGAGTTCTCCAAGCGAAGTCCCCACCCCCCCCAGGAAGGAGATTATTCAGGGGTGTCCACAGGTGAAGCGCCCGCAGTACGTGGTTCTGGTGACCACTGAGGTTTTTGGGTGTGTGCCTTTGTCTGGGAGGCAGGGAAGGGGTGTGTTAGAGGAAGCCAGCGGAAGCTCTTCTTCTCTTTGTGACTCCAATACCCACACCCAGGTCGTAGTCGGGGGGGGGGGTCTCCATCCAGACTCTATTTCTGTGCTCCCTGCAGGACGGGGAGGGGGCAAGCCCTCCCCAAAAATGAGGTGGTAGTTTCTGGAAGGGGAGGAAGCCATTTCAGGGCAAAGCACCGTTCTGTACCCCTGTGTCCTAGGGACAGCAAACCCCAGCCTGTGTCCCCGCCCCCCCTACTTCTGACCTCCCAAACACCCAGGGACAACTTAGGGTTGGGCCACCTTTAGGGTCTTGCATTAGCTTTCCTAGTTGCCTCAAGGATCTTTGCTTGAGGTCTTTCCTTCCATGAGGTCCTGAAGTCCAGGTCTTGCAGCTGGTGGAAAAGCTAGGCTACCCCCAAGGGATATTGTACCCTTGTAATCCTGAAAAGGGGCTGCTGGGATCCTCCCCCCCCCCCCCCCCGAGTTTTCTCTGAACCTGCTGCAGACAGGCATTGGTTCTGAATCCTGTTGCTAGGTGAGCGCATGGGCTCCGGAAAGCAGCACCTGGCAGCCAGGGAGTCCACCAGGAGGTGCTTTGTTCATTCCATTCATTCAAGCCTCTCTCTAGTGTTGTTCTGATGTTCTGCGTACTGGAGTCAGGGGCCTTTTTCCATTTCATCCCTACTTCCTGACCCCAGACCCCTGGGCTGCTTGATAATTGGTTAGGCCTGTGAAGGTGGACCTGATCAAGTCTAGCTGGGCAGCTCTTCACCCTACCTATGAGCTACCTGATCCCTGTGCTGGACTTGAGGGCCCTGAAACCCACAGCACTGATGCCTCTTCTCCCCTACTTCCCAGCCCTGCTGTGGCCTTCCCACCTGCTCTGGTATTGACCTAAGGTGGGGTTGAGGCCAGCCAGAGGGGGGAGGGTACTTCAGGTCAGATAGCTCTTAGCCTGTCCTGCAACTCCAAGGACAGTTGAGGCAAACACCTTCAGCATGGGCTTTGGGGAAGGCAGCAACTCCTAAAGTCTGGGTGACCTTGGAAAAGGGTGGCATTTCCCGGCGAGAATGACAGAGCCAGCTGCTCACTCTGTGGCCAGCGGGGCGGAAGTAGATTTGAGTTGGATGGAGAGAGAGAGCCGTGCAGGTGTGCCATCTCAGAAGGAATTCCCTTCCTCAGTGGGTGGGAGCCTAAGATCTGTCACAAACCCACAGGCAAAGCAGTGAAATCAAACTGAAGAGCAAAGATGGGAGTTACTGTTATCCAGGAAACCCATTAAGAGGCCAATGGGAGACTGGGAGGAAGACCTCTCTTCCAGTCTAACATAAACAGTCCAGACTAAAGTAACTCAGCAGCCCTGCCCAGTCCCCCCCCCCCCGATCTTCTAACAACCCTGACCTACTCTAGGCTTGCTTAGGAGCAGCCTCTGCCTCCCTCTCCCCTTTTGATTTGATCTAGGCTGGCACCTAGTCAAGAGGCGGATTTGATTGGTCAGTGGATAGGTGGCTTGGGGACAGTGGCACGTGTCTCCACGTGCTCTGAGAGTATGCCTGCATATCTAGACTCTGCATTTCAGGCGACCTGGGCTGTCCTGTCCCAGCCACATGGGCATTGTTGAATCCAGTACCCAGCATCTTATATATTTAGCCCATGTAAAACAGCCCAGAGATGCATTTTATAGATCCAGTTTCTCACCTGTCTACGTTTGTTGTTAGTTCAAAGAATTCATGTTCAAATGTTGATTGGGAGGGTCCTTCTGAAAAAAAAAAAATATCAGAGGATGTGGCAAACCTAGGCCAGAGGCAAAGAGCGTTCACCTTGTTTAGACAAGGCACAGACCCCTGCAACAGACCCCACCCCCTCCCTGCCTGTTCACTTACTGATGTGACCTGCTGGCCTCCACGTAGAAACCAGTGTAGATGCTAGAAAACTGTTTGCTCAGTGATTGATCTTCATCTGTGTTTGTTCTCTGCCTCCCACAAGACCAGGAGAGAATGTAAACAGATCAGTGTCCATCTGGGTGTTCAGGGCTGGGCAGTGATGTGAACCTGATGTCCCCTCTTTTTTTTTTTTTTTTTGTCGGTCATGGGGCTTGAACTCTGGGCCTGGGCGCTGTCCCTCAGCTCTTCAGCTCAAGGCGAGCGCTCTACCACTTGAGCTACAGCGCCACTTCCGGTTTTCTAGTGGTTTATTGGAGATAGGAGTCTCAAGGTCTTTCCTGCCCGGGCTGGCTTTGAACCGCGATCCTCAGATCTCAGCCTCCTGAGTAGCTAGGATTACAGGCGTGAGCCACCAGCGCCCGGTTGATGTCCCCTCTTGACCCATTTCACACCTTACCCTGTGCCAAGAGTATTCAGCCACCAAAGGCCTGTTCACTAAGTCACCACATGTCCTAGGGTCTGAGCCCAGGTTTTATGGAGGACTGTTGAAGGGTCTCAGAGAAAAATTAGACTACAACTTACCTTGGCTATAAGCTTGTTCTGACTTCCTAGGACTTAGTTCAATATGCTGGTGTAGCAGAAAGGGTCTGAGCCTAGGTGCAGCTGTCACTCAAAAATTCTGACATAAGGGATATGACTTGGTGGTACAACTTGCTTAGTATATGCAGGGCCCTGGGTTCTACCCCAGCACTGCCAAAACAAACAAAAGACTTTCCCTAAACATTAATTCAACCAACAGCTCTTGCCACGTAGATGGGCTGGGACCAGGTGGCCAGCACTGGACGCCAGTCACTGGGCATGACCCTGGAAGAAGTTGTGTCTTCCTTCTGGATAAAGATCTATGTAAGCCTGTCAAGAGATAGCAGTGACCTGGGGTTAAGAGCAGAGGCTCTGGATTCTGCCTGAGTTTATACTTCACTTAGCTGCTGTGTGGCCTTCAACAAGGCTCTTAGTCTCTCTGAGCCTCAGTTTACTTATCTGTAAAAACAAGATAATGGGATGGAGGTGTATAGAGAGCCTGGGACAAGGTCTCCCAAAAGAAAGAGAGCATGAGAGAGAAAAAGAGAGGGAAGAAAGGAAAGGCAGGAAAGAAAGAAAAGAGGAAAGGACAAGAGTCTTTGCTTAAAAGCACAGAGCTTTCCCTACTGAAGGTTTTGAGGAGGGCTCAAGGCTGATTCTGGGGCCCCTTCACCTTGTCCTAGAGCTCTGTCCAAGGTGGTTCCCCTGGTCCAGTCCTAGTCCTGTTCCCTGGGGGAAAGCCCTGTCCGCTCCAAGCCAGGCTGTTCAAAGTAGGACCTGCTGGGCCTTAGTGATGACCCTACATTTAGGCCATGACTCCTGGCCTGGGCCTTCTACCCCTCTGGAAGTAGCACCAGGCAGCCCTGAACCTGTAAGTGCAGTAAAGTCCCCGTCCCCTGTCCCCCCTTCCATCCCGTGGCCACAGCACAGTGAAGACAGCTTTCTTGATTTTTGTCCAAAACCGGGACTTGACCTCAGTATCTAATGCTTTCACTCACTGGCTGGCGCTCTACCACCTGAGCCACGTCTCCCAACTCTCAGACTGAGCTTTCTACTTCAGCCCCCATTACAAGAAACCACGCCGTTAATTTTGAAGTTAGAAGGAAGCTGTTGAACAATTTTCAGAGTCCACGCACCGGACCTCATCCTATTTAGCTCCTAGGGTGGCTTTATGTTAAGCCCAGAGCAGCAAGTTGATGTGAATCTGGCATCTACCTTTAAAAGCTCTGTGGGTTTGCATCCTACCCCCACCACTCCCTACCATGACCTTGGACTAGTCAGTAAAGTGGGTCTGGGGGCTCTTGCATCCTCAGATGGGTAGAAGATGCAGGGAGCAGGTACCACGCCTGCCAACCGCACCACCATACCGCTACTGAAGAAACCTGGCTCCCTCCTCCGACCCCCTCCCGTATGCAAATGAGCTAGCCCAGGCCAGGAGACCTGCTGAGACTTCCCACTGCCCAGCGCTCCTTCTCTGTGGCTTTAGCCATTCCCTCAGAGGCAGAGAATGTTCCAGCTGCCTCTGTGGGCTGGGATGTCGTTGAGGGGCTGGGATACAGAACAGAGGTAGGTTGGAAAGGACAGGGAAGCCTCATCTCTCTGGTCAGACCCCAGAGCTGTTGTACAACTCTAGTCCCTACCCCAGGCAGCCTCCCTGGTCCCAGCAAGAAGGGCGATCTCAGACTGACCTCGAACACTGGCCCTGCAGGGAGAAGACCCCACTCCAAAGTCTCCAGTGTTTCTGGGAGATGCAGGGGTTGCAGTTAACACCCTAAGTGTGGAAACCCTCTGCACCCCGCTGTCGGGGGAGGGCTCCTCCTCTCTGTGTCTCCAGTCCTCACCTGTAGGAGATGATTCTAGCACTGGTCCTGTAGGGTTGTTGATGCAGTTGGTTCAGTAAATGAGTGTCTGCTGAATGACGGTCTGTGAATTCATTGTGTCCACTGAAAGTTCCATATTCACCCTGGAAGGCCTGAATCAGAAAGGGAATGTAGTCCCCTTTTTAGAGATGATGAAGAGATGGGAGCTCACTGAAAGGCTTTACTGGGGCCTTCCCGGAGCACGGTGTAGAGTAGGCAACCCCAAGGCGCCTGGGTCTCCAAGAGCCAGGCCCAGGATGGAGTCACGTGTTGCTTCACCTGTCAGTACACAGGTTGCCTTCAGGAAGGGTTTGCTCGGGTCGTGGGTATGTCATGCATTTCATTAAGAGTGAAATCCAGGTCCTTGAAGCCCTAAAAGACTGCCCTGAATTTTGCCACTCACTCTCTTGCCTGCCCAGCAATGCCCCCCCCCCCCGCAAGCTCTTTGCTACCAGGAGCTGCCTTGGGCCCAGGGCTCTCCAATAGACCAGAGGGTGAGGCCCAGGGCTCTGCCTGCTCCCATAGGCCTAGTGGCCTGATCCACTCTGGGTCCCAGCTGCGAACAGGCCACAGCACAGACTATTAATAGGCAGCAGGATGTGCCCTGGGGAAGGGGCGGGCTGCAGTGGCTGGGAGGGGGGGACCAGGGCTGGACAGAGGGAGCTGCACACACAGCACTAAGGACCTCAGGCAGCCCTGTGGGGACGTGGTAAGGAGGAACTAGTCTCCAGGATCCGTGGCTTCCTCCCTCAGTGTCCTCATCCGGAAGATGGGTGGGGGTCAGGTGATCACGGTCCTGCTAACTTGAATGGGGTCAAGGGAGAGATTTAGTCTTCGTGGATGGAATAGAAATCCCAGCTCTCCCAAAGTCCCCAGTGAACCAGGGCCAGCCAATAAGCTACTAAGCATCTGCCCTGTGCTGGGCACTTCAGGAAATGCCCATGCCATTCTCCCTGCAGCCTGCCATGCCTGGTGGACATTCTCAGCTCTGTTTTCCAGTTTGAGAATATTTTCCTCTCCCTCCTCCTCCAAGCCCAAACAGGCCGCTTGGTGGGCCATGTATGTGTGTCAAAGGCTCACAGGGAAGGGGGAGACCCGGCGTAGACCTGGCAATTCCCCGATGGACATAGGAAACAATGGACTACGTGAAGACGTGTCCCAGAGAAGAGGGTCATTGGGCCCCTGTGACCCCGAAGAGTAAAAAGTGCTAGATTAGCTCATCTCACAACACTAAAGAGCTCCAAAGAAGTGGAGTAAGATTCTTAGGGACAGTGGCAGAGGCCAGAGCTCCTCAAAGCACTTCTGGAGCCTTGATCTGGGACGGAGGGCTAGGCCTTGGGCCCTTTCTCCCTGGTGGTAAGCCGGAGCATCCACATGGAGATTCTGCAGTGGGAAATCCAGCACAGAGAGCAGGGACTTGTGGGAACGTGTGAGGCGGCAGACGCAGGGGGCCAGTCTGGGACACCTGTGTTGAGGACACAGGGATGGCCGGGCTTCCTGAGCACAGGCTGACCCGCTGTGGAAGGGCAGGGCAGCCACTGGGCCCATGTTCTCCGGCTCCCTGAGGCGCAGCCTTCATGCAGAGAGGGCAGGTGGGCAGATCTGACTTCTGGCACTTTCCTCTGATGGCCCTGCTCCACTGCGATGCCTAGTTCCTTCTGCTTCAGTGACGTTTTGTTCCCCCCCCCACTTCTGTTCTCTCTCGGCCTCCCCTCCTCTCCCCAAAGACACAGCTGTTCATTCACCCTGCAGATATTTACTAAGCGCTGCTCTGTGCTAGGCCTTGTGTCGCTCCAGGGGGCACAGCTAGGAAAGAGCCCCTGCCCTCTGGGTGCCTCAGATCTAGCAGGAGGGTGCCGTTCGTCCTCGGTGTTGGAGTCGGGAGCTTATATAATACATCGAAGGTGATCTGCACTGCTGGGGAAATGGAGCAGGGGACAGGGAAGGGAGGGCGGGCAGGAGGCAGCTCTGCAGGGGGGCGGGGGAAGGTGTCATCAGAGCAGAACGCCACCCAGAAAGCAAACCGGGTGGATGTGGAAGGAAGAGCTGTCCAGGGTCCAGGCAGAGGAACTGGCGGCTCAGGAGCCTGCGGGGAGGGGCCAGGGCGTTGAGCAGGGCGGTGGAGAGGGAGAAGTGTACTGGGGGGCCCTGGGAAGGACTTTACAACAAGATAGAAGCCTGCAGGGTGGGGGCTGGGCCCAGGAGTAATGAATAGGTGGCTGTGTCAAGAATAAGCTTTGGGAACTAAAACGGAGCATGGTAGTGCACACCTGTAATCTCAGCATTTGGGAAGCTGAGATAGGAAGATCATGAGTTCCAAGCCAACCTGGACTACATAGTAAGACCCTGTCTCAGAAGCAAGAGAGGAAGGGAAGAAGGGAGGGGGGAGGGAAGAGAAGAGAAGGAAAGAAGGAAGAAGCGGAACCCTTTAAGAAGTTACTGTGGGGCTGGGAAGGTGGCTCAGTGGTAGAGCGCTTGCCTTGCATGCCTGAGGCCCTGGGTTCAATTCCTCAGTACCACATAAGCAAAAAAGAAAAAAGCTGGAAGTGGTGCTATGGCTCAAGTGGTAGAGCACTAGCCTTGAGCTGAAGAGCTGAGGGACAGTGCCCAGGCCCAGAGTTCAGGCCCCACCACGACCAGACCCAAAAAAACAAAAAACAGGAAGTTACTGTGGTATAGCTGAGAGGGGAGTAAGTTGGCCGGTGACCACAGTTGGTGCTGGGTCCCATCAGATACCTTTGTTAACGTCAGCTCTGGTTCTAGAGTTACTTGATGCAAGCAGAGGAGAAGCCGTCCCTTCTATTCCCCCGTGTCGAGATGGTGTACTGACATTCAGAGCTGTCTGACCTCATCGGTAAATGATACAGAGACCCAGAGGGGATGAGGGAGCTGGAGGTGGCTGCTATGCCCGGTCCAGAAGCAGCAGCACTCCCCTACACAGCCAGGGCTGGCACAGCTCCCGAGGATACTGGACAGCCTGCTTCTAGAACTTACCATATAGCTACACCTCTTCCCCTTGCAAAGTAACTTCTGCCTACGGCTACACACCGTATAGCAGTTGCAGAAGACCAAGTACCCATCAGTAGGAGTCTGGGAAAGTAAATGGCCATAGGGACCCAGATTCCCGCCCCCAGCAGTCATTCCTGGTCCGACTCTGTCCTTTCCCTCCCTGCCCCCAACCTTGCGCTTGGCGCTGTCCACTCCTGTGGTGCTGAAGACAGTCCGTGAGACAGAGTAGGAAGGCAGTTGAGACCCAGTTCCTGGCTCTGCTGCTCATGGGCTGAGCGACTTCTGGCAAGTTGCTGGGCCCTCTAAGTCTCAGCGTCCTCATCTGTAAAGAGGAGTCAACTGTGAGGATTTCATGGCCTTAAATGTACATCGTTGAGGCAGTCACAGAAGTGGTCGCTCTTACTATACAACTTTAGAGACAGGAAAGTGCAGGAATCCAGCTCTTCAAGGCCCAAGTGGTAATGCTTGGCCTGGTGGTGCACACTCGTAATCCCAGCTCCTGGAGCAGGAGGATGGTGAAGTCGGAGGCTACCTTGGGCTACATAGTGAGACCCTGTGCCAAAATAAAACAGATGACGGCTCAGCGGCTCAGTTTCCTCATCTGTAAACTGGAATCAATCATAGTCTTCGTGCCATGGAGGATTCCATGACAGAACACAACAGGACAGTCCCTAAGTGTTGGCCAGTGTCACTTTCCTCTGTTGTCGTGTGGCAGCTCCAACCTCTCTGACTACAGGGTCAGTGCCACTCCTGGGTGCTGCCCTCGGTGTCCTCCCAGGGGCGGGGCCTATGGGAGGTGTCAGCACCCCCACCCTGCAGACGCCCTGGCTGCTGGCTCAGCCCACGACTGATTCGGTGTACCTGAACCAATCGTTGTTCCTCGAACTGGGGCTGGTGACGCTGCGTGCAGCCCCTGGGGGACAGTAAGGTACCTCACAAGGTCAAATGCATGAAAGCCAAGATATAAAAAGTTACAACTTCCCAAACACGTAAGGAATTATTCACCAGCACTCGTCGCCCTGGCTCGGTGCTGGGAATAGCAGCGTGATTAAGGCAGGGGGCTGCCTGCCTTTCAAGGAGCTCCCGACTTTCTTGCTGGGTTGTGGGTACACTGGAGTCTTTCGATTGAGAGTTACATAAACTCAACCTGCTTCCTTAAGCGCAACGCGAAATATACTGATTCATGAAATCAAATAGCTTTCAGCATGCTAGGACTCAGGTCTCAAAGTCACCAAGACTCTTCGACTCCCAGCCCTGCGCCTCTTTCTGGCTGCATTGGCAGGCCAGCTGCTGGTGACGGCAGAGTCCACCGCTCTGGGCTGGGTGGCCCAGGCTGAGGGAACCTCTTTCCTGATGGCTGTGGCTCCTTGCTGTGAGGTCACTTTGGTCACACGTCCATCTCTGGCTAATGGGATGGACCCAAGGGCTGGCCAGGCTGGGGCCGTGCTGCCCTTGAAGTCCGGGGTGGACCCAGACAAAGGGGTCCCAAGAACCACCACACACAAGATGAGCAAGTCCAGGACAGTGAACCCCAGCCTGAAGATCGTTTATCTGCCTACTTGAGGAAGGAGGGCTGAGGGTGGGATCTGGAGGCTGGTGAGAGAGCACAGTGAAGGCGGCCGCACAAGCTTCAGGTGCTCAGCTCACAGAGAAGCGATGAAGCTGGTCGGAGGTCCCGGCTCCTGACCCTGTGTCCATCCCACAACCCCCATTTTTTTTTCTTTTTGTCAGTTATGGGGCTTGAATTCTGGGCCTGGGCGCTGTCCCTCAGCTCTTCAGCTCAAGGCTAGTGCTCTACCACTTGAGCCACAGTGCTGCTTCCGGCTCTTTCTGCTTATGTGGTGCTGAGGAATCGAACCCAGGGCCTCATGCATGCAAGGCAAGCGCTCTACCACTGAGCCACCTTCCCAGCCCCTAGCTCCTATTTTCACAGGGACTTTTTAGCAATACTAATGCAGATAAAGGAGCACCTACCAGGAGCATGATGTAGCCAGTGAGTTTGCACATGATAAAGACACAGCAAAGGCCCAGTAGGTCCAGAGGCTTGGGCGTGGGGACAGAAGAGGCCTGGCTTCCCTCCCTCCCTTGGTCCATCCTCATCCTCCACAGAGTTGGCAGCAGATTGGCCACCACCCTCTTGATTCTTTACCCCCTCCAGGGATGGAGGACATACTTCCTCCCTGTCGGATGTTGCAGTCTGCCTGGATCTGCCACCGGGGGACTGAGAGAACACCAGACACCAAGAGCCTGGGACAGGAAATATGCCTGAGTTCAAACCCCAGCCTTGCCAATCCTGAGCTCCGAAAGAGTCACGCAGCCCATCTGTACTTCACGGCTGCCTTGGTCCATTCATCCACAGAGCTGCAGCCTGGGTGGTTCAGAATGAAGAGAGATTTTTCTCAAGGTTCTGGAACCTGAGAAGTCCAAGGTCAAGGTGCTGGCATTGTGCTGTGTCAGCATATGGTGGAAGATGGGAGGGAGCTAGGTTTGCCAGGAACCCACTCATGGCAGTGGCCTCAGCCCATTCACAAAGGCAGAGCTTGCATAGCCTAATCTCAGCGAGGCTGCCTCCTCACAGTGTTAAAACAACAGCTCCATCTCCACGGGGGGGCTTTGGAGAGGCTTGGAGCCCCATCCCTCTAGAAGACAAGGGTAACTGGGACTGGGTGATTGTGATTGTTACATGATTTAAATTTAACCCACCGTGGTTAGCAAAGCAGTCAGCATAAGCTACTAATATTTTCCTGAAGGCAGGATCAGAGCAGGGCCTCCTTCTGCAGACCTGTCCCCTTCATCCCGGTCATTATTCTTCTCCCTTGGTGTCAGGGACATCTCCATCCTGTGTAACCTCGGGCCACATTCCAGGCAGTTGAACGTGCTGAGGTTCACATCTCAGCTCTTGCTTACCAGCTACTCAAATCAGACTAGGAATAGCCGCTATAACAAACAAGCCCGTGTCTCACCACCTGGGAGCCTTCCACATCTAGCCTTCAGGACCCAGGCTCCTCCTTCCTTGGAGTGAGTCCCTTAACATTTTGGGTCTGGGGGCCCTCTACCTCAGACTGGTATCCAGAAGAAGAGAGAACGGAGGAGTGTCTTGCATCTCTGGGCAGCAGCAGCAGCAGCTCGATAATGGCACCTGCCACTTCTCTCCGCATCCCCCAGGGGAAGGCGAGCCTCCTAGCCACACCTCGAGAATGACGGCTGAGCACTGAAGAACGTGGTGCCTGCCGGACAGCTGAAACTTGGCAGTACAGAAGAGGAGACGTGCACATGGTGAATGGGCATCAATCTCTGCCACAACCCCAGCAGATCACCAGGGTCTTGTGCCCCTCTCCTCATCTGTAAAAGTGGAAAGCATCCATCCAGTGTGATGACACCCAACTCTGCATTTACCAAAGTCATCCAGTTGTGTGCTCACCCTGGGTGAGCATGGTGACAGATCAGGCAGACCCTCATCAGGCTGTTTTTGGAAAACCTAGGATGCTTCTCGCCCCTTTTTCAGGTTCTCACGAGGACTCAGCTGTCAAGCTGGCAGCACTGCGTGTATGTGTGTGTGTGTGTGTGCGCACGTGTGCATATGTTCATTAGTGTATGTACATGCTGTGTGTTAGTATGTGTGTACAGGACAGGGGATAGGTATCTCAAAGCTCCCTGTGTTGGGTGCTGTGCTGAGTGTAGCGTGTAGCTTCACAGGGTGGCACCCAGCCCAAGCTGCCCGCCAACAGGAAGTGGTAGGTGGTTCCATCTTGCTTCTTACTTGGAAAGCCCTCCTCCATCACCATGGCCCTCCCAGCAGAGCTGTGACTGTTGCCATGGAAACGAAGGTCCCCCACCTGCCCTTAGCCACATACATGGAAGGTGGAAGGCCTCCCTTGGGGTCAGCAGGGATGCTCTTGGGGTGCACAGCCCGAGGATCCTGTGGGATGGCCATCAGCCTGAGTGGGCAGACTGGGCGCTAGCCACACCCCGTGGAAGGAGCAGAGGTCAGCAAGGCTGCCGGCAACACCGCGTCCACGGCTGACTTCCATCGGGCGTGAGGACAGGGAGGGTGGGGTGCCTGGAGAGGACCACCATCCCCTCATGGCAGACATGTGTGTCTACACACTTCCAGCCATCCGCGAGGCAGACGTGTCACACTTCCCTAGTGCCTGGCACCCTGGCAGGTCTCGGCAGCATCCACGAAGATAGCACCGGCATCCTTGCCAAGGCTTTACTCTCTTCTGGGTCTCAGTTTCCCACCAGCTACTGAAGGCTCTGGGTGAGATGTCCTAACAGTGATCACTTGCGAAGGCACAGTGGCGTCAAGTATGCCAGTGCTGTGTGGCCTTGAGCCAGTCATTTCATTTGTGTCCTCTCATCCCAAGGTGATGGTATGATAATACCTACCTGGCTGGACAGAGCAGCTGGCTGAGGGGGTCCCCAGGGTGGGCCTGGCAAGCAGTAAGCCTGCAGTTAGTGCAGGCATCTTCCCTCTCATCCCATGGAAGTGTGAGCTGAGGCCCAGAGAAGTAGCAGGACCCAATCAAGGTCACCCACTAAAAAACGGCCCATGTTAGGATGAAGGCCAAGGCCACTCAGCCTCAGGCCCGTGCAGTCTGCTGCTCCCCATTGTGGCTCTGAGGTCACCGGCAGAGTAAGTGGGTCAGAAGCATCTGCATACCTGGGGGATGGAGTGACAGCAGGATGGGATGCGGGCTGATTTCCTCATCTGCTCTCACCTTAAAGAACAGGCCTGGGCTGTGGGACGGAGGAGAAGACTGAGCCATAGGAGACCCCAACACTGCATCCTGTGAACCAAGGGGGAGCACTGGGTCTGGCGAAGGACAGACGTGCAGCTGAGATGCCTCCTCCCATCCTCAGTGGGCCCAGAGAAGGGCAGATGCCACCACTCGAATCCAGGGCTCAGCAGAGGCCAGGGTTAGCATTCCTAGGGCACAAGATCTAAGGATGGGAAGTCACAGGAGGGACGTGACAGGGAATGGTGTGGCTCAGGATGGTGGACACACTGGGCTGGTTACTAAGGCAGTGCCAGGTGGAGAGGTTGGCACACAGGCTGAATGGGCATCCTCACCTAACCCTGGGACTCCACCCCAACCCAGGCCAGCTTCTCCCCTGGGCAGCACTGAGGCCGGAGGGATTGGGACAGCCCAGACACCCACTGTCCCCGGATGTGGGAGAAGGAAGGACTTACAGACACCTGCAGCTGCGTGACAAGTCCTCAGGGGGTGCAGACCCAGCCTGAGGCAACATATGAGGCTGAAACCCAACGCATGCACACCTATGCATACACACTCCAGGGCGGTCCACCTCACAGCCCTCAGTCCACACATCACTTGGGGAGTCAGGAGGAAAGCCCAGCTATCCGCGGCAAATGGGGTTAAGGTAAAGAAGGCTGTGCACTCAGACCCCTCGGGGAGAGCCCCCCCCACTGTGCCCACAGCAAGGACACAGAAGTGTCCCTTCCAGCTGACCCCCTTGCTTTCCTAACCTGGGTCTTCATCACCGATTGATGGGTGGACATTCAAAAAGACTTGAGGGAGGTGAGCCCTGGCTTTCCTAAAGCTGAGGGGAGGTCGCTGTAGGGAGAGGACACCCCATGATAGACCAGTCACCCCACTGTAGTCCAGCCGTGGCTGGAGCTGGGACTCCATGGAGTCGTGGCCACAGGAACTGAGGCAGGGCTGGACACCCGAGGGCCTGCTGTCACTCCCCCCTCCAGGGGTTGGCGAGAGCCACCAAGGCGTCAGACTAGACCGGGAGTCCCAGGCACACGCTGTGATCAGAATAAACTTGGAAAGAGAAGGCCGCGGCTGGGGGCGGGAGCTGCTTCATGAATGGAGATGGCAGGATCCTGGGGGAGCAGAAGGATGGAAGCCAACGCGGGCGTGGGGGTAGGGGGGGCCGCACCCCAGCCAGCTGAGAGGACTGCAGATGGAATTGTGCTGTGGCTGGGTGGGAGGCCAGGAAGTTCCCTCCTGATGTTCCTCCTCGCCGTGTGAAGTGGGAGGCTGGGTCGTGCTGCTGAGGGGATGGGGAACGCACAGGAAGAGGCTTTGGGACTGGACAGACAAGCGGAGAGGCCCCTGGGGGGCTCTGGCCTGCAGCCAGGCCCAGCAGGAATGGATGTGGCTGAAGGCCACGGTCACTGCACCAGTGCTGACCCCGAGCACCTATTACAGACCCAGTGCGCCACGCCGCTTCTTTAACCCATGTCACAACTACTGGAAGGGAACGCTATGTCCCTTCTGTAGATGGGAAACCGAGGCACAGAGACATGAAGTCCCCTGTCCGGAGACATCCAGCTGGCAAGAGACGAGTGTTAGCCTTCCAACCGGGCTGGCTGGCTCCAAATCTCAGATGGAGTCGTGGGGCCCGTCCTTTGGGGAGTGGCAGCCTGGAGGCTGTGGTGGTGGAGGTGTCGCTGGGGAGAGAGGCAGAGGCGGCTGAAAGGCTGCAAGGTTGGCATCCTGCGCATGCGCACGTACACCGCACCTGTGAGAGGCTGGCTCTGCCACCTTACAGATGGCTACCTTGAAGACAAGACCAGGAGGGTGAAAGGAAACACCGCTGACAGGAATGCGTTGCTGTGCGGGTTTCGTGGATGTACATCCATCGTAACCCATCAGATCTGCTTTGACTGTGTATAGTTTACTGTACGTCAAACAGACCTCAAGAATAACTGGGACAGTATGTTACTTTTTTGTGCCAGTTTGGGGGCTTGCACTCAGCCTCGGTGCTGTCGCTTAGCTTTCTCGATCAAGGCTGCAAGTGTCCCATCCCCAGCCCCACACCTAACCTCCCAATGGCTACAGGCAGCTTCAGAGACCCCGGGCCATTTGGAGACAAATAGTAGCCATGACAGCCTGTCCAGGAAGATACCCAGTTTGTGTGGGTGCCAGAGGGGACAGGCAGAGTCTCTGAGACACGGGCATTCTATGTCTGAGGGCAGGGACAAAGCGGGTCCCCAGCTGCATTGTGTGTGTCTGTGGGGGAAGTCCTCTCCTTGGGGGGCTAGGGAGATACCCTAAAGCTGTGTTGAGAGTACTGTGAGTGTGCAGCTGAGATATTTGGTATGGCTGCTCCGTCCTTACTACCTGCCCACGTTCCACACAGCCTCTGTCACTTCTGACCATAATATATATATATATAAGTTGTCTGTGGATCACTATTTGCCACCTATCTTCCCTGGGACGCCAGCCTTTGAGGGCAGGGATTTGTGTGTGTCCATTCAGTTCTGGCTCCCAGGGCGTTGCTGCACATCGAGCAAACAGCAGGTGTTTTTGGGTGAATGCTTGTGAATGGGGCTGGGATGTGACTCGGTGAGAAGCGCGCATGCTTCGTGTGTGCAAGGCCCTGGGTTGGATCCCAGTGCTTCAAGGAAAACAAAGCAGAGCTTGTGAATGGGAGCATGGGTGGGAACTCAATAGGTGGCCATGTCTCCGTGTGACATAAATAGGTGCCTTGCCTGGCACTGTAGGTGACAGCATGAGACACAGAGGTCAGTAGTACACGGGGGGCTGAGAGGAGTTAAAAGCTTTGGGAAAGGTGACAGGCCAAAGATGTCTCTCTCCGCCTCCTCATAGGCATCTTGGGGTCTCTCCTGGGGCCCAGCATGGGGATCCCGGGTGCTGGGGAGGCAGGAGGTAGGTGGAAAAGAATCCGTGGTCTGATGTCTTTCTCCACGTCACCCCCCTCATGACAGGGAGAAGATGAGTGTGGGCTGCCCAGAGCCTGAGCCGCCCCACTCCCTGCCCTGCTGCGGGCCGGGGGCCGCCCCTGGGACGGGCACCGGTGTGCCCCTCCTCACCGAGGACATGCAGGCGTTGACCCTCCGCACGCTGGCCGCCAGCGATGTCACCAAGCACTATGAGCTTGTTCGGGAGCTGGGCAAAGGCACCTATGGGAAGGTCGACCTGGTGGCCCACAAGGGCACAGGTGAGTGTGTGGCGGCAGAGCAGTAAGGTTGGGGTGGGACCAAGGAGGTGGAGGCCAGCTGAAGCGGCTGGGGGGAGGGGAGGGAATGAGTCTGAGGGCAGCAGGCGCAGACTGGAGGGTGAACTGCTCAGGGCCCACCAGGTTCCTGTGGACAGCGGGGGTGAGGGAATGTCCGCAGGGGCCTGTGGAGTCTGGGGCAGAGGACCCTGTGAGGTCACAGCGACCATCTCTGTGACCAAGCCAAGGACTCTGAGACCTGAGCATCCCGCCACTTGACAAAGATGAGGCAGTCAGGGATGATCTGCACAGGGGTGACACCCCATCCTCGGCTCCCGTGCCCTCTCCAATAACCACTGGGCCTGGTGCCTTCCCACAGCCTAAGCCCGCATGGGGCGCTGTGGGAGCGCACACGGCTTCACGCAGCTGCATCAACTAAGGGCAGCAGGAAGAATACTAGACAAGGGGTTGCCTGATTGCTGCTTGCAAGTAGGATAAAGAGCCTACTTCACTGGGTCACTACAGCGTGTGACCTGTGAGTGTGAAAATACTGAAGACAGGATCTGTGATGTCACCCTGGCATGCACCCAGCCAGACACACCAGCCCAAGTGCGTCATCAGAGACCTGTGCCTTCACAGTGTCTTATGTCTTCCTCGTTCATCCACTTAACCATTTGCTGAGCACCTACTGTGTGCAGAACTCTAGACAGATACGCTGGAGACACTCAGGGTATATGACAAGTAGGTACAGAGCTCAGGGAGCCATTCCAGCCCTCCTGTCTGACCCTGCTCCATCAGCGCTGAAGCCTGGTGTAGGGGACTCAGGTCAACGCTGCTGTGCGATCTCATGCAATTGTCTCCCCTCTCTGGTCTGTTTCCTGTCTGTAAGTAGAGGCTAGTCTTGCCCCCTGGGAATGTGCTGGGCATATGGACAACACAGGAAGGTGTAGAGAGATGCTGGGGAGGGGAGGAGAGGGGTCTCACCGCTGCTGCTGTGGCCGCTGCTAGGCACCAAGATGGCACTGAAGTTTGTGAACAAGAGCAAGACGAAGCTGAAGAACTTCCTGCGGGAGGTGAGCATCACCAACAGCCTGTCCTCCAGCCCCTTCATCATCAAGGTCTTCGATGTGGTCTTCGAGACGGAGGACTGCTACGTCTTCGCCCAGGAGTACGCGCCTGCTGGCGACCTGTTTGACATCATCCCTCCCCAGGTACTTGGGGTGGTGGCATGGGAAGGGGAGGTGGTCTTGGGGGTCCCCGGAGTGAGAGTCTACTTAATCAACAAGTGTTTAACTGAGTGCTCTTTGGAACGCTGGAGAAGAGCGGGGGGGGGGGGCAGTAGCCCATCATCATGTCATCCGCCTGATGACAGTCAACTGTGACAAGCACCCTGGAAGATAGGGCAGGGTCCAGAAAGAGGCCTCGAAAGGAGGGGCAGTGTGGGGAGACCCAGGCTGTCTGCTCTGCCAGGTGGCTGGGGGAAGGACAAAAGCTAGCGGGAGAAGGAGGGGGGGGCAGTGGGCCGGAGGAGACCAGGGTCAAGGTGGGGGGCAGTTCTGCAGGGGAGGACAACAGCTGCCCCGCAGGAGAATGAGCAGAAGGCATGGGAGAGGGGTCTGGGGGGGAGGTGGCTGGCTGGAAGGGAGGAAGGAGAAGAGGGGGCAAGGTGGGAGGGGGCACAGTTCGGAGGAGGAGGGGGGGAGGGAGGAGAGGTGGTGGCAGGTGGGCTGGAAGGGGACCAGGATGGAGATGGGGGGGAGG
>NW_012267230.1:4798323-4798843 GCF_000151885.1 Dipodomys ordii
TGGCCCCGCCCCACCCCTCCCCGCGCTGAGCGTGGCCCCGCCCCCCGCAGGTGGGGCTCCCCGAGGAGACGGTGAAGCGCTGCGTGCAGCAGCTGGGCCTGGCGCTGGACTTCATGCACGGGCGGCAGCTGGTGCACCGCGACATCAAGCCGGAGAACGTGCTGCTGTTCGACCGCGAGTGCCGGCGCGTGAAGCTGGCGGACTTCGGCATGACGCGGCGCGTGGGCTGCCGCGTGAAGCGCGTGAGCGGCACCATCCCCTACACGGCGCCCGAGGTGTGCCAGGCGGGCCGCGCCGACGGCCTGGCGGTGGACACGGGCGTGGACGTGTGGGCCTTCGGCGTGCTCATCTTCTGCGTGCTCACCGGCAACTTCCCGTGGGAGGCGGCGTCGGGCGCCGACGCCTTCTTCGAGGAGTTCGTGCGCTGGCAGCGCGGCCGGCTGCCGGGGCTGCCGTCGCAGTGGCGCCGCTTCACCGAGCCCGCGCTGCGCATGTTCCAGCGCCTGCTGGCCCTGGAGCC
>NW_012267230.1:4799199-4811940 GCF_000151885.1 Dipodomys ordii
TGCGCGCAGCGGCCACTCAGCCCCTCCCCTCCCTCCCGGGGAACCCCGCCCCTCCCCCCGCCCCGGCCAAGGCGGGAACCGAACCCGGGCAGCCCCAGCCGGGCAAGGGAGGGAGTAGCGTAGACAAGGCGGCCGGCGCCCCGGGGAACCTCACGCGGGTCGGGCGGCCTGGAGGAGCCGAGGCCTGGGCCACACCGCGCAGGGACCTCCCGGTGAGCCCTGGAGCCCCCCCCCCGGCCTGGCGCCCTCGCATCCCCTGGCAGGGCCCCCCACAGTCCCCCCACCTCGCCCCGGGCACCGAGATGGGCAGAGGAGGCCCCCAGCCCCCCCCCCTCGCCGCGGGGCCTCGGGCTGGGGAGGGCCGCGCCCCCCGGAGGCCAGACCCCGGAACAGGTAGAACATGTAGCAGACGTCCGCGTATCACCCAAGTGTTTGGCAGGCACAGCCCCCCCGCCCCCCCGAATCTAGTGCCGCCCCCCAGCCCCTAAGGAGAGGAGGGCGATGAGCACGGGAGGGCGGGCAGACCCGGGCTCCCCCCCACACCCCATCCCAGTCCAGGGATAGGAAGCTCCAGGCAGGGGGTGGAGCGAAGGCAGACGCCCCCCCCCCGTGCCCCCCGCGGGCGCCTTCCCGGGGCTCCCCTGGACCCGCTCCTCCCCCCATCCAGAGCCCCTGGGCCTCCCCCGGAGTGAGGCAGACCCGGCGTGGGGAGGGCGGGGGTGGGTAGGAGGGAAGGGCTGGGCGCGCCCCCCTGCGCCCCGCCCGCCGGGGGGTGCCCGCTAGACAGCCTGGCCAGACGTGCGGTCCACACACCCCCCTCAGGGATCTCGCGAGAAGGCCCCTGCCGTGGGGCTTGCCTGCGTCTCACCCCGCACCCCCTCCGGCCCCCTGCCCTGGGCAGAGGCCCGCGGGGGACCCCCCCGCAATAACCTCAGCTGGGGCGAGGCTGCCCCTCGGCCTGGCAGTGCCCCGCCCAGCAGGGCTGCCTCCTACCAGGGTCCTTCCTGGGCTTCGGGGGTATTTAAGGGGCTCCTTGTGTGGACCTGACTGGTTTAAGAGGGAGCACCAACCAGTCCCCACCTCTCCACTCACCCCCCCTCCTCCAATCCCACCACGCAAAAAGGGCTATAGGTCCCCCTGCCCTGCCCGGGTCCAGTTTACAGTGTGCGGTTGCCCCAGGGCCTGGCCCCGCTCTCCTCCGTATGCCCCCTCCTGGACACCTCCCCAGGGGGCATGGGGCCCAACATGCCAGGTAAGTAGCAAACCCTTCCTTCCACCAAGGGCCGAGTCTCACGTGGGAGAAGGCCCCCATCACTGCCCTAGCCCACCTGGGGCATTCAGACCCCTGCCCCCGCCGCGACTTCTCCTTTTGCCTTAGGCCACTAAACATCCTGACTCCTGCAATAACAAGGAAGTGAGATTCCACAGTCGATGTCCTGCACCGAGCTCTCGATCCCTCTCTCTCTCTCTCTCTCTCCTCCCTCTCTCTCCCCCCCCTCCCGCCCTCTCCCCCCCCCCTCCTGTGTGGAGTCATCTCCCTCGTTGTAGTAATAGGATGTTAGATATGGGGAGGGACCGTAGGTTCGTAGCCCCGCCCCCTAGTGGCAGAGGTGGCCACCAGCCTGACCCTCTGGCAGGCTAGAATCCAGGCCCTTCGCTCCTGTGGCCACCACTGCAGCCGCTGTTTCTTGTTGGTGGGGTTTGGGACCCTTTTGCCCTTTAGGAGAGGTGTTGGTCACAGATGTTTACCTCAGTTTATGTCACTGTCAAAGAAACAAAACAAAAAAAGCAAAAAAAAAATTAATACTAATGCTGTAGACATGGAGACTTAGAAGACAGAACACGAGACCCCTCCCCCTTGCCGTTCTGTGAAGGTACAGTATGCACGCACGTGTGCGCGCCTCCGTCCAGTGCGTTCCCTCCACCCCCACCCCCCGGCCACACCACCCCCCGTCCTTCGGTGCTTCCTAGAGGCCCCTTTGAGATGGCCTGTGGGGTGTGGGGAGCCCCTTGGATGGGAGGTAGAGCCACAGGTCAACTAGAGGGTCTCCCCACCAGGCCTACTGAGCTACCAGATGCTCCCTAAACCCACCTTGTGGCTGGTGGGTCAGGGCTGGGCACTGGCATCGGTGTCCGGGCCTGGGCAGGGTCCTGGGTGGAATCCCAGCCCCAGATCCATGTCTTGCCACCCCTGTACCCCATGTGTTTGTAAATACTCTGGCATCCTTTGGCCCTGAGGTTTTTAAATGTGTTATTTACTTCTCTAATCATGACAATTGCTATAAAATAAAGAAAAGTCTAGAAAAATGATCATGAAGCTGCGTTGACTCAGCAGTTTGATGGGAGGGGTACAGGAGGTCTCTGGCATCTGAGGACTGAGGGCCTCTAGTCAGCCAGCCCATCTGCCACCACTCAGCCATGTTCATGAGCAGGGCTTTGTCTCCAACAGTGTTCATTCAGGCAGGTGTGCTGTCACTTGAGCCACACCCCCTGCTAGGTAGAAGTCCGCAAAGGCTGGTGATCACACAAGATGGGACTCTGAGCCCGCTGTGGTGGCTCAGGCCTGTAATCCTAGCTACTCTGGAGGCTGAGATCAAGAGGGAACACCCCCATCCACGCTCACTTTCTAAAGAGGAAAACATTCAATAGGTTACATAATTATGAAATGGGGAAGGAGAGAGAAAAAGAAAGGAAGGAAAACCACCACCCTGGCTGGATGAGAGCAAGTAGACATCTATTGGCTTTAGAAGCTGGAGGTGTGGCTCAAGTGATAGAGGACCAGTTTAGCAAACCCAAGGCTGAGCTCACATGCTAGTACCCCCTCCTCTTAAACACAAAGAACCTGGATCTAGGCTATGTTAAGGAAAGGCCACCATTTCAAATTGTCTCCCACTTTGTTAAGGTGGGGGGGGTCTTTTGTTGCTTTTCTTTTCTTTCTTTTTTTTTGGGGGGGTAATGAGGCCTGAACTCAAGGCCTGGGCACTGTTTCTGAGCTCTTTTGCTCAAGGCTAGCCCCTACCACTTTGAGCCACAGTTCCACTTCCAGTTTTTGAGTGGTTAATTGGAGGTAAGAGTTTCATGGAAGCCAGGTGCCGGTGGCTCAGGCCTGTAATCCTAGCTATTTAGGAGGCTGAGATCTGAAGATTGTCGTTCAAAGCCAGCCCAGGCAGGAAACTCTGACACTCCTGTCTCCAATAAACCACCAGAAAACCAGAAGTGGTGCTGTGGCTCAAGTGGTAGAGCGCTTGCCTTGGGCTGAAGAGCTGAAGGACAGCGCCCAGGCCAAGTTCAAGCCTCATGACAGATAAAAAAAGAAAAGAAAAAAAGCAGGGAGGGGATCTCATGGGGACATGGAGTCTTTTCTGCCTGGACTAGCTTTGAATCTCTATCCTCAGATCTCAACCACCTAAGTAGCTAGGGGTACAGGTGTGAGCCACCAGAATCCATGAATCCCCCCTTCTTTCCTATTCTCTTCCCCCCCCCCTCTTCTGGTCCTAAGGCTTGAACTCAAGGCTTGGGCACTGTCCCAAAGCCTCTTTGTTTTCAAGGCTAGGGCTCTACCACTTGAGCTACAGTACCACTTCCCACTTTTTCTGAATAGTTTATTGGAGATCAGAGTCTCAAGGACTTTCCAGCCCGGGCTGGGTTTGAACCGCAGTCCTTAATCTCAGCCTCCTGAGTAACTAGGATTATAGGCACTGGCTTCTATTTTATTTTTTGAGGCAGGGTCTGGATGCGTATATGTATCCATACTGACATTGAACCTGACATCTCCAGGAATACAATCTACCACTTCTCTGGAATGAAGTTAGTAATGCCTAAGACTAGAGTATTACCAACACTGCTTTAGAGACTGCCAGCCCTTGCCACTGGGGGGTGCTACCTTTCCACTACTGTGGGATCTGAAATATCAAGTACTGGACAATTAAACTGGTGTTTGTTTGCCATACTAGTGACTTAAGAAGAGTTTTCCAGTTGTGTGTGTGTGTGTGTGAGAGAGAGAGAGAGAGAGAGAGAAGGGAGGAATGAACCAGTCCTAAGTGCTGTCTTTGAGATTTTTGGTGATTATGACTTCAGACCCTTAGAGCTCAGCCTCCTGAGTTGCCAGGATTACAGGCATGAGCCGCTGGCAGATGGCTCCCATTACTTTTAAACAGCCCTTGCAGCCTTTAATTTAGCCTGTTTCCTCCTCTAGACTATGGCAAGTTCACTCTTGAGAGAGTTTAGTGTTCTTTCCTGTCTATCCTCCGTCTAGACTTAATTTAGTCATCAAAAGTTCAAATTAATGTAGAACTTCAGAAGGAAAGAAGATTGAGTCTTGATTCCTTTTTTCCCCCACGATGCTCTTTAAGCCCTATGCAAATTTTTCCAACTCATCACCAGTGACTACTGAGCATGTCAAGGCAAGGAATGTGGGAAGCAAAAATCTTGGAGGTCCTGGTGTGTGCCTTGCTCAGAATAGCATTTACACCATTTACATTTACACCAAGAGAGGGAGTGCCCCCCCCGTGTGTGTGTGTGTGTGTGTGTGTGTGTGTGTGTGTGTGTGTGTGTGTGAAATGTCAAGACCATCCAGGGCCAGCCCGGTTTAGGATGGAAATGTGGGTGTACTGGCAGTAGAGAAGGTAACTGTGCATCGCTCAGCCTCCGGTAAGTGCTGCTTTGGAACAATGGGAGAAATCACAGCTTCCAACTGGAACCAGCAAAGTGTAGAAAGGGGACAAAGGCTCCTAGGCCCAAGAACATGGAGGCATCCAAGCAACAGACTAGGTGCAATCGGAACCCCTCCTCATCCCCAGAGAGACCACAGAGGGGCGTGATTTCCTTTAGTATGGGATCTCCCTTAGCAAGGGAACACAAGTCATTTGATTTCAATATTAATGGAAGATGGGCCCTAGTGGCTCATGCCTGTAATCCTAACTACTCAGAAGGCTGAGATCTGAGGTTCAAAGCAAGCAAGGGCAGGAAAGTCCATGATTCTTTACCTCTAATTAATCACCAAGAAGCCAAAAGGGGAGGTGTGGCTCAAGTGGTAGAGTGTCACAGTCTTATCAGAAAAAGCCAAACAAGAGCACAAGGCTAAGTTCAGACCCCAGTAACTGGCACACACACACACACACACACACACATACACACACACACACACACACACAGAGCAATGGACTCAGATGTGGATATACAAACCAAGTTGGGAATCTCCTTTTTCTAAAAATATTAGCGGGGTGATCTCAATACAGGTGAGCTTGCCACCTAGATGTCACTGTACCTTTTTTTGTTTGTTTATTTTGCCAGTCCTAGAGCTTGAACTCAGGGTCTGGGCACTGTCCCTGAGCTTCTTTTGTTCAAGGCTAGCACTCTACTGCTTGAGCCACAGCACCATTTCTGGCTTTTTTTTTTGGAGTAGTTTATTGGAAATAAGAGTCTTATAGACATTCCTGCCTGGGTTGGCTTCGAACCATGATCCACATATCTCAGCCTGAGTAGCTAAGATTACAGGTGTCAGCCACCTGCAGTTTAAATGACTGACAACCCAATCCATCTGGCTTATTTGAAAAGGTCAAAATCTCCAAGTAAGACCAAGTTCTAGTGCAAGTTAATGCACAGCGTTCAACTTCCACACGAGGGCACGTTTCTCTATTCTGCTGCTCTAGGGTGGGTTTCCTCTCCTCTCCTTCTGGCTGATGCCCACAGTACATCCTCTTTCCTGCCTTCTGTCCCAATCAGTATTTGCTTGGTTGCTTCTGATTGGGTCCTACATTCACAGTTAATCCAATCAGCACTGGCCAGGGCCATCATGGAATTCTCTGACTGGCTGAAGTTTTTTGTCATAGTTGTAGCCAGAGCTGGAGTTCTACCCGTCATTGAGTGAGAGGGATTTCCCCTAGGGGACGTTGAGTAATGGTTACCAGAAAGGGTGATAGATAAACCTACTCTAACCATGGCAGTGGAGGTGGTGGGCCATATCTCTACTCTCATTCCAAGGTCACACCGAACTGCAAGGAAAACGGAACTATGTACCCAGAAGGAAAGGGACACTGGGTACCTGCCGCTCTTTTTCCTTTTTCTCTTTCCCTCCCTCCCTTCTTTCCTCCCTCCCTCCCTCCCTCCCTCCCTCCCTCCCTCCCTCCTTCCTTCCTTCCTTCCTTCCTTCTTCCTCCCTTCCTTTTTTTTTCTCTTTGTGCCAGTATTGGAGCTTGAACTCAAGGCCTTATCTTCTTTTTTTTGTTTGTTTGTTTTGCTTTTTGTTTTTTTGGGTCCAGTTGTGGGGCTTGAACTCTGGGCCTGGGCGCTGTCCCTCAGCTCTTCAGCTCAAGGCTAGCGCTTTACCACTTGAGCCACAGCGCCACTTCTGGCTTTTCTCTTTTTGCTTATGTGGTGCTGAGGAATTGAACCCAGGGCCTCAGGCATGCAAGGCAAGCGCTCTACCACTGAGCCACCTTCCCCTCACCAAGGCCTTATGTTCTTGCTTCGCTTTTTCCCTCAAGACTGGATGCCTTTCACTTAAACCACACCTCCACTTCCATCTCTTTGTGATTCATTGTAGAAAAGACTCTCACAGATTTGTCTTCCTGGGCTGGCTGTGAACCTTGGTCCTCAGAGATCTTAGCCGCCTGAGTAGCTAGGATTACAGGCGTGATCCACCAGCGCCCGGCGTGTATTGTATTTTTATGATGATCATGTTGCTTTCCTAAAATAAAGGAGTTTCCACTTTTCCCAGGACGTAGAGCAGTTTAAGTGACATTGGAATTGTTTGCATTTTTATCTTTTTCCCAGGGGTAGGGAACATCTGGTTCATGGGCCAGACAGATGTGCTTCTCATTGGCTGCCCAAGGCCCATCTGCCTGGATTGGTAATTTTATATGGCCTGTAATGAGGTTATTAATATCCAAAAGACCCTTGGCAGAAAAAGGTTCCCCACTTTTGTATCTGAATCTGAGGGTAAAAGTTCATTTTTGAAATTATCATTTCTCTCTCTCTCTTTCTCTCTCTCTCTCTCTTCTCTCTCTCTTCTTTGTGGTCTTGTCTTGCTTGCTTACTTCTATCTAGCCTAAGCTACATGCCTCAGTCTCCTGAGTGCTGGACTACAGGCAAGTACTACCATGCCCAGATCTACAAATAATTTTCTATATTACAAAAAAAATCTAGGCCTGCAATCTTAGCTTCCCAGGTGACTGAGATCTGCGAATCGCAGTTTGAAGCCAGCCCAGGCAGAAAAGCCCCTGAGACTCCGATCTCCAGTAAGCTACTCAGAAAAAAAGCCAGAACCTGTGGCACTGTGGCTCAAGTGGTAGACCGTTAGTTTTGAGCCAAAAGAAGCTCAGGGACAGCGCCCAGGCCCTGAGTTCAAGCCCTAGCTCCAGAAGCAAAAAAAAAAAAAAAGAAAGATATGTAACATAAAAGTAAGGTAGGAGACATAAGATGAAGACCCAACAACCAAGTGAAGGTGCATTTATCACATACCCATGAGTCACCAGGGCTCAGGGCTCGGGGGAGAGAGCCCTCCCACAGCCCTTTTCTGCTGCTGAGGTGTGGCAGCAGCGCAGGAGCCGGGCAGGCCTGTAGGTGACTTGCACGGAGGTGTGACCCCCGCACTGAAACTTGTGGCTTTTTTCTCCTTTGTTCTTTTCTTCTCTGCAGCAAAACCCACGTTTCTACCATCACTCCTTTATTGCTCCCGTGATACCACATAGACAGCAGGGACCCATTCTGGGGGCAGAAGCAGAGCTGAAACTTCCGGGTGTGCATGTGCTGGTACTGAGGATGGAGCTCAGGAACAGAGCATCGTCCCTGAGTCTTTTTGCTTAAGGCTGGCATTCTAACTACCACTTGAGCCACACCTCCACTTTGGCTTTTTTGGGTGCTTCATTAGAGGTGAAAGTCTCACAGATTTTGGGCTGGGAAGGTGGCTCAGTGGTAGAGCGCTTGCCTTGCATGCATGAGGCCCTGGGTTTGATTCCTCAGCACCACATAAGCAAAAAGAAAAAAGCCGGAAGTGGCGCTGTGGCTCAAGTGGTAGAGCGCTAGCCTTGAGCTGAAGAGCTGAGGGACAGCGCCCAGGCCCAGAGTTCAGGCCCACCACTGGACCCAAAAACAAAAAAAAAACAAAGTCTCACAGATTTTGTCTACTTTGATTTCCAACCATGATCCTCAGATCTCAGCCTCCTGAGTAGCTAGGACTTACAGGCCAATCTGCCACGTCTAACCTCTGCAAGATGAACAGGTACCCAGGATGGGGACAGTGTGGTATGAGAAAGAAAAAAAGAAAGACAATCTCCAAAATCAAAGCAGGGAAAGTAGGGGATACTTTGTCTCAGAGGACAAAGGCCCCTACTTCATCTCTCAGCCAGTTTTTATTATCCAGCCTGACAGAATAGAAAAGGCAGTAAATATTATACATAACTAGTTTCTTCTCCACCACAAAGTGGGCATCATGCTGGAAATGTGACTGAGTCCTAGAGTGCTTGCTTAGCATGCATGAAGCCCTGGGTTCAATTCCTCAATATCACATATGCAGAAAAAGCTGGAAGTGGCACTGTGGTTCATGTGGTAGAGGTCTAGCCTTGAGCAAAACAAACTCAGGGACAGTGCCCAGGCTCTGAGTTCAAGTCTTAGAATTGGCAAAAAAAAAAACAAAGGGGGCATCCGGGCACTGGTGACTCACTCCTGTAATCCTAGCTATTCAGGAGGCTGAGATCTGAGGATCGCAGTTCAAAGCCAGCCCAGGCAAGGAAAGTCTATGAGGCTCTTATCTCCAATTAACCACCAAAAAAATGGAAATGGCACTGTGGCTCAAGTGGTAGAGCACTTGCCTTGAGCTGAAGAGCTCAGGGACGGCGCCCAGACCCAGAGTTCAAGCCCCACAACCAACCAAGAAAAAAAAAAACAACCCTAAAAACACAGCAAAGGGCGCATCATTCTGGTAGAAAAGTGACCCTCCCCCCCCCACCTCCACTGAACAAGCTCTTAGGCTAACACCCTTGAGTAAACTCGCTCTCCTCTTATCTTGGTCTAGGAGACGGGCCAGGGCTACTGTTCTGTGCCTGACTCTGGCCTCTGCCTAAACAACCCTTGCCACTTAGGCATCCCCTTTACCCAAAGCCAAGTAGAGATTAGTGGTTCCCTCCCCCCCCCCATAGCCCTCCAGCCATGAGGTTGGTCCACCCAGTTGCAGGATCTGGGGTGAACCTCAACCAGTCCTCTAATGCCCCTGCACCTCCAGTTCCCTGGAAATAACTGGGCCACCCCCATGTCTCCCTCTCCGTGAGTCTGCCTCTCCGTGAGTCACCATCACCCCGGGGGAGGTCTCCATGTGAACACACTTGGGTTCAGTCTTACTCACCGGTTCCCACCCCTCCCCCCCCTGAAAGCACAGCCCCGCCTCTCACAGCTGGGCCCTGCTGGGCCTGGGGTGGGCTGGCTGGCAGCCACGCTGGGGCACAAGGCCTGCTGCAGAAGTGGCATTGGGGTAGCAGGAGATACAGTAGCTCCTCTCATCTGGAGACAACAGAGAACTTGGTGTGTGTGTGGGGGGGGGGGAGCTACACCCATTGGTAACAGCCCTGTAAGAGCTGCTGCCTTCCAGGCCCTGCTCTGAACGCCACCATCCTTGAAGATGGCTGCCCTTTGAAAAGCCCTGGAGCTCATTCGCTGTCTGCTGAACAGATGAGGACGAGAGAGAGGAAGTCACTTACCCAAGGTTCCCCGGGACCGGTGGAGAGGAGGGTGTGAGGACTCAACAGGTTGATCAGGGATCCTGCCCCACCCCCACCCCACCAGGGCCGCCATCCCGCCTGGCACAGCTCGGCCAAGCTGGCCCTGCCCTGAGTCGGGTCCTTCCTGCTGAGCTGAGCCCAGATGGCACCCAAGAATGTTGAGTGGAGCACCCCTGGGGAAAGGAGGGGAACACCAGCTGAGCTCCACATAACGGGACTCCCGGCGGCCACACTGACTCTAGCCCCAGAGCCACCCAAGGCACCAAGCTGACCCTTCCAGCTTCCAGTTACTTGGAACAACTCTCTCTTCTCCTCACTCTGCCAGTCCCTTTGAACCACTCACAGTGGGGGTTCACCTCCTCGGGGAAACCCTCCCCAGTATATAACCATAGAGCCCTACATTTGGCTATGAGTCCCATGTTTGCCCCTCATTGCTATGACCATCTAGGCAAATGAATGAACCTGTCTGAGCCTCAGTTTACTTATCTCCAAAATGGGACCACTGAGCTCTCAAACAATTATGGAAAGGATCGAAGCTGGGCAGTCCTGGAATCCTAGCTGGGCTTACTTCTATCATCCTACCTACTTAGGAGGCTGAAGATCGTGGTTCGAAGGTAGCTTTGGCAGGAAAGACCATGACATTCTTTGTTTGTTTGTTTTGTTTTTGGGTTCGGTTGTGGGGCCTGAACTCTGAGCCTGGGTGCTGTCCCTCAGCTCTTCAGCTCAAGCCCAGCGCTCTACCACTTGAGCCACAGCGCCACTTCCGGCTTTTTTTTTTCTTATGTGGTGCTGAGGAATCGAACCCAGGGCCTCAGGCATGCAAGGCAAGCGCTCTCCCACTGAGCCACCTTCCCAGCCCGACCATGACATTCTTATCTCCAATTAACTACCAAAAAAACAGGAAGTGGAGCTGTGGCTCAAGTGGTAGAGCACCAGCCTTGAGTTGACAAGGCTAAGGACAGCACCCGGGCCCTGAATTCAAGCCCCGGGATTGGCACAAAAGGGAAGAAAGAGAGGAAGGAAGGGAGGGAGGGAGGGAGGGAGGGAGGGAGGCACAGCTTTATGGGAAGGATGGAGAGATGAACATGTAACATTGCTCCACTGGGACCTGGGTGGCAGTATTCCAGGCCCTTTAAAGTACCTGTCACACTGGGGTGCTAATTTTGTCTTTCTCTCCTTTGGGCCCCACAGTTCTGGCTTGATTTCTATGCAGTTGCCAGAGCCCGCCATAGGCCCACCCCAGAAGACATCTTAGCACATGTCCTATTTGTGGAATCAAAGTGCGGTATCTGCCTGCCAATGCCTTGAAAGACAGCTGAACAAAGAAACCACGGGGACCAATAGATGGGAGGCTGGGAGGATGCTGTGGCTCAACAAGGCTCTGCCTGAGGATCACCATGGCAACAGGATCTGGTCCCCCGCTCAACGGTCAGGCTGGGCCGAGTCTCGCTCTGGATTGGATGAGTGGCCTTGGGCAAGTCACTTAACCTCTGCAGTTCAGGGCTCTTGCTGGCCACTGGGGAAAGCATAGTCAGTCCTACCTCCAAGGGCCAGTGAACTAACCAGCTTGACACCAGGAAGGCCTTGGTCATCCTGGATGAGTTTGGGTTACTTAAGAAGTGGCTGTGGCCAGGCACTGGTGGCTCATGCCTGTAATCCTAGCAACTCAGGAGACTGAGATCCAAGGGCTGCGGTTCAAAGCCAACCCCAGGCAGGAAAGTCTGTGAGACTCTTATCTCCAATTAAAACTAGAAGTGACGCTGTGGCTCAAAGTGGCACTAGCCTTAAGTAAAAAAGGTCAGAGACAGCACCCAGACCCTGAGTTCAAGCCCCACAACCAGTCTTCATTTTCATCTCTTACGCAGCCTGTATCACAGGAATGGGTCTCTGGGCGCTGTTCCCTTTATCTACCCTCATCTCAGCTGAGCCTCTGGCCCATCCAAAGGCCCAGGTGTTGCTGGCCACACTTATTGGATACCAGCAAATAGAATAGGCCATAGGATCCCGGAGTGGGATTTTCCAACCCAGCATTCGTTTCTTAGCATTGTCCCCACCACCTCTAACGATGTCACCCAGACAGGTCTGGGTGAATTCACACCCAACTGGTGATTTTAAGGCTGGGAAGGTGGCTTAAGTGGTAGAGTGCTTGCCTAGCATGCATGAGGCCCTGGGTTTGATTCCTCCGTGCCACATACATAGAAATAGCTGCAAGTAGCGCTGTGGCTCAAGTGGTAGAGTGCTAGCCTTGAGCAAAAGAAGCTCAAATGATGCCCATGTAATTGTAACCCCTCTGTAAAGTATTTTCACAATAAAAAAGAAAAAAAAAGAAGTTCAAATGGCAGTGCCCAGGCCTTTGAGTTCATCAAGACCCAGAATTGGCAAAAACAGAAACAAACAATTGATGATTTTACTGATATGTGGAAGATCCAGAGACTCGGTAGTTTTTGTCGTTGTTTGGTATTTGTGTGTGTGTGTGTGTGTGTGTGTGTGTGTGTGTGTGTGGTAATAGGGCTTGTGCTGGTAATGGGGCTTGAACTTGGGGCCTGGGCACTGTCCCTGAGCTTTTCTGTTCAAGGCTGGAAGGTTTTTACTCTGCCACTTGAGTCACACCTTCAGGCTTCTTGGTGGATAATTGGAGAGAAGAATCTCACAGACTTTTCTGCCTGAGCTGGCTTTGAACTGCAGTCCTCAGAGCCAAATGATCAGAAAGAGCTAGAGCTCCAGGCCAGAGCTACAGTAAGTAGAAAGGTCCACTGGCAGAAGAAAGCTTGGCATGTTTGAGCTGATGGGAGCTGGAAGGATAGATGGATGGGTGGATGGGATGGATGGATGGATGGATGGATGGGTGGATGGATGGATGGGTGGATGGGTGGATGGATGGATGGGTGGATGGATGGGTGGATGGATGGATGGATGGATGGATGGGTGGATGGATGGATGGATGGATGAGTGGATGGGTGGATGGATGGATGGGTGGATGGATGGATGGATGGGTGGATGGATGGATGGATGGATGGATGGATGGATG
>NW_012267230.1:4828195-4830880 GCF_000151885.1 Dipodomys ordii
GTCCAGACAGGAAAGTCCTTGAGACTCTTAGGTCCAACCAGCAAAAAAGCTAGAAGTAGAGCTGTGGCTCAAGTGGTAGAGCATCAGCCTTAAAGCAAAAAAAAAAAGCCAAGGGAGAGTATGAGGTCCTGAGTTCAAGCCCCAGTATCAGAGCCGAAGGAAGGAAGAAAGGAAGGAAGGGAGGGAGAGAGAGAGAGGGAGGGAGGGAGGGAGGACAAGCCACAGTGTCCCGGGGTTTCAGCACCATCTGTGTTAGGCGAGGGCTTATCAGGAGTTCTGAGAGAGGATGCATCCCACAGAAACATAACATTTTCTCTCTCTCTCTCTCTCTCTCACACACACACACACAATCACATTCATTTGCATACACACATATACCCTGACACACTCAAATATAATCCACACTCACTCACACAGTATACGCTTCCCCCCCACTCTCCTATACACACACATATACACTCACTCACACATACACTCACACTCAGAGACCAGAAGCCCCCTCCCCGGCCCCCCATCCTCAGCTCCTGGGGCATCACAGCACAGAGGATTCAGACCTCGGGGTCCTTTATTCCATGACACAGAGGGGGCTGGGACAGAGAACTTCCTTCTCAGGCAGAGCGTCAGAAGGTGCAGAGTGTCGGGGACACAGACTGGACCCCGAAGAAGTGACAATAAGTTAGGGGTTCTCAGGCCGCCTGCTCAGCCCTCCCCAGAGTTGCTTCTGGGATGTCTCAGCTGCCACACAATGGTGAGTTCAGGAGGCCGGGGGGACCGGAGGGCCTCAGAACCATGGGGCGCAGGCCTAGATATTGGGGTGGTCAGGAAAGAAGTCCTCAGGGAGGGCCTGAGCCGGCAGCCAGGCCACTCACCAGGGCCCGGGTTCAGTTCCTACACGTTCTCATAATCCGGAGCCTCTCCTTCTTCTTCCTCCATCTCCAGGGGGCGCAGGGCGGCTGTGAGGGAAGCAGAACAGGGCAAGTTGGTGTTCACCCTGCAGTCTATCTGTCTGGGTCGCAGCAGCACCCCATTCCTGCCCCCACACATACCAGGCTCCGTCCGAGACTCTGGCGGCAGATCTTCAGACACGTTCACATACTCCCGGCTGCCATCTGTGGGGACAGCTCAGAAGGAGGGCAGCCAGGCCACATGGAGTGGGGTGGGCAGGATCCCCGAGAGAGGGAAAGGGGCTGGGGGCGGCTGGGGGGGGCAGGGGTCACTCACCCAGGGACGCTTCGCTGCTCTCAGGGACGTTCACATAGTCCTCACCAAACTCCACTGTACAAAAGCCATCAGAAGCCACCCGCTGTCACTCCCGGCCCACCGCCACCTTTCCCAGGGGCCCAAGGACAGACACTCTGAGACTCCACTACAAGCCACCCCAGCTAAGCCCACAGGGTGCAGAGAGAACATTCTAGCCAAGTAAGAACAGTGGCCGGGGCAATGATGGCTGGGGACAGAGGCCCCCCTCGGACCGGTACCAATAGAAGGAAGGAACAGGACAAGCCAGCCATCCTAGCTACTCAGGAGGCTGAGATCTAAGGATCCTGGTTCGAAGCCAGCCCAGGCAGGAAAGTCTGTGAGCCTCTTAATCTCTAATTAACCACCAGACAAAAAGGAAGTGGCGCTGTGGTTCAATGTTGAAGAACGCTAACTTTGAGTGAAAAAGCTCAGGGACAGCACCCAGGCCCTGAGTTTGAGTCCCTCTACCAAACAAAGAAGGAAGAAGAGGAGGAGGGGGAGGAGGGAGAGGAGGAGGAAGTGGAGGAGAAGGAGGAAGAGCAGCAGCAGCAGCAGCAGCAGCAGAACAGGCAGCCACAGTATAGGAGGGCCCCAGCGACTCAGGGCAGCTCAGAGTGGAGGACTTTGGCATCATGTATGGCCCAACTGATCCCCCATCTTCCCCAGGCTGCTCTCCAACACTGCCTTTGCCACTACTTCCCAGGTGCTGGTTGCCCTCTGGCTTTTTGGGTCTTCAGTGAGGAACTATGTGAATAAGATAGGCTTAGGAACCAGAGAGCCCAGTTCAAATTCATCCCTAGGAATAGAGCAACCTCAAGTTACCTAGGCTCCGTTTCCTGAGCCTCAGTTTCCTCATCTGTAAGTCAGTAAAAGAAGCCATCTCACAGGGATTTTGCCAGGATTAAGCAGTGAATAGTTAAATAAGGCCTACGGCACATCCCAGGCCACCAAAGGTCTATTATATAAATCAATCCAGAGCCAGCACACTCGTGCATGCATGTAGTCCCAGCCACCCAGGAGGATGAAATAGCATCGCTTGAGCCCAGAAGTTCTAGGCAGGCTAGGCTACATATCAAAAATGTCTCCAACTCAGAGGGTAGTTCAAAGCCAGCCTGAGCAGAAAAGTCCCCGAGAGGGCTGGGAAGTTGGCTCAGTGGTAGAGCGCTTGCCTTGCATGCCTGAGGCCCTGGGTTCGATTCCTCAGCACTACATAAGCAAAAAGAAAAAAGCCGGAAGTGGCCCTATGGCTCAAGTGGTAGAGCACTAGCCTTGAGCTGAAGAGCTGAGGGACAGTGCTCAGGCCCAGAGTTCAGGCCCCACAACCGGACCAAAAACAAACAAACAAACAAAAAGTCCCCGAGAGACTCTCAACCTCCAACAAACTACCCAGAAAAAGCCAGAAAGTGGTACTGTGGCTCAAGTGGTAGCGTGCTAGGTGCTAGAGGA
>NW_012267230.1:4830930-4835201 GCF_000151885.1 Dipodomys ordii
GGGTGGATGGATGGATGGATGGGTGGATGGATGGATGGGTGGATGGATGGATGGATGGGTGGATGGATGGATGGGTGGATGGATGGATGGATGGGTGGATGGATGGATGGGTGGATGGATGGATGGATGGATGGGTGGGTGGATGGATGGGTGGATGGATGGGTGGATGAGTGACTCATGATAGTTGTGGGAGACGGCTGGCGGTAACACAGCAGAAGCTCCACCGAGTCCATGACTTGGATAAAAATCAACTTGTTACCCAGCACAGAGGAGGCTGAGATAGGACACGCATACATTCAAGGCCAGCCCAGACTACTTAGTAAGATTTTGCCAGTGAGCTGGTGTCTCACACCTGTCATCCTAGCTACTCAGGAGGCTGAGATCTGAGGATCCCAATTCAAAGCCAGCCCAGGCCAGAAAGTCCATGAGACTCTTCTTATCTTCAATAAACCACCAGAAACCCAGAAGTGGTGCTGTAGCTCAAGTGGTAGAGCACTCACCTTGAGCGAAAGAGCTGTGGGACAGTTCCCAGGCCCAGAGTTCAAGCCCCACAACCAAAAAGAATGGTAGGAGGTTGGGGACATGGCTCAAGCGGTAGTGTGCCTGTAAAGCAAGCACAAAACTCTAAATCCAAGCCCTAGTTAAAATAACAACAACAACAACAAACCTATCTGATCTGCTCGGACTGTCACATGACCCGAGGGTGGCTAGGTGATCTGATGCTTTCTGTTCTCCCATGATCCTCTGTGCCCCACCTCCCCGCCTTGGGACTCTGTCATCCAACACTGGGCATCCGTTGAGCTTCCGCCAGGAGCGCTAGGGAACAGGGGGGACTTCCAGCCCCAGCATCACCACCATCACCCTGTCTCCTTAGTGTCCAACCACATCCCAGCTTGGTTCCTGACTGGCCGTGTGGCTGTGGGCAGGACATTGTGGGCTCGGCTGGCTGGCACCAGGATGTGGCCGAGCCAGAAAAGGGCTCTAGGCTACCTAAAATTCAGTTCTAAGAGATAAAGTATCTGCTTAGCATGCCTATAGCTCTGTTTAGTCCTCAGCACTTAACTTGTCCACCGTCCTTCTATCCATCTAAACACTCATCCATCCACCCACCCATCCATCCATCCATCTATACACTCATCCATCCATCCAGCCATCCACCCACCCATCCATGTATACACCCATCCATCCATCCATCCATCCACCCACCCACCCATCCATCTATACACTCATCCATCCACCCACCCATCCAGCCAGCCATCCACCCATCATCCACTCATCCATCCATCCATCCATCATTCCATCCTTCCTTCCTTCCTTCCTCCCTCTCCACTCACCCATCCGTCCATCCATCTAATCCTTCCAAATCTTCAATAATGGTTATGCTTTTTTTGTTTTGTTTTTTTGCCAGTCCTGGGGCTTGAACTCAGGGCCTGAGCACTGTCCCTGAGCTTCTTTTGCTCAAGGTTAGCACCCTACCACCTGAGCCACAGCACCACTTCTGGCTTTTTTTCCTGTTTACATAGCACCAAGGAATCAAACCCAGGGCTTCATGCATGCTAGGCAAGCACTCTACCACTAAGCCACACTCCCAGCCCTCAATAATGGTTATTCTAACTGTAACTGCCTGCACTCAATTCTCTTATCTGTGTTTTTTTTTTGAAAATGACTTCCTTTTTAAATTTAAACTCACTTAAAAGACAGCACCTGTCACACCCTTAGATGAAAAACCAATGCTACTTGCCCTAAATAAAAAGAAAACTCCAACCCAAAGCAAAATTACAGCAAATTCTTCATTTGCTCATGCAGAACAGGCACACGTTCCCCCCATGGGTAGAAAGCAAGATTAGTGAGTGGCTGGGGACCAGATAGGAGGACACTAAAGAACCTTAATCCAAGCTGAGAAAGTAGCTTTTTATCCTCCGAATGTTTTGAGAATTAATACTGTGTGTTACCAATGAGGCTGAGATCTGAGGATCACAGGTTATAGCCAACCTGGCTAGGAAAGCCTATGAGACTCATCTCCAATTAGGCACCAAAAAGCTGGAAGTGGTGCTGTGGTTTAAGTGATAGAGTGTCATCCCTGAGTGAAAAAGCTAAGGGACAGCAGTATTAAGTTCAAGCCCCAGCAGAGGCACCAAAGACAGACAGACAGACAGACAGACAGATAGGCAAAAATAAATAAATAAAGTGGACATGCCAGCCCAGTGTGGTAGCATCCGCTTGTCCTAGCACGTGGGATCCTGAGGCAAGAGGATCTCAAGTTCAAGGCCAGCCTTTGCTACATAGATTGAACTTGTCTAAGATAAATAAAGGAATAAATAAAATACAAAATAAAGTCAGATAAGATAATACAATGAAATAAGACATGATACCGCCAGCCCCAACGTTGGTAATGACCAGAGTCCTGTCATGTCAAGCATTCATGGCTATACGACCTTGGGCGGGTCATTCAACCTCCCTGTGGCTGCAGTGAACCCCAGAATGGATGGTGTCAGAGAAAGTATAGCTTGTCAAGGTAGGCACGGGCGGGGAGGGACAGGTTGGAGCTGGAGGCCTGCACTTTTCCCATCCCTGGGCCCAACCCTCCCGTCTTCACTCAGGCCTGTGGCTTGACTGACTGTCAGCAGGTGCGCAGTGGGCTTGGAGGTGGCGGGTGGCAGGCCCCGCCTTCCGGCAGCTGGGACAGCCTGGGCCCTGCCCCTGCCCCTCCCCCACCAGCACATTATCTCTAGGCAGAGGCCCCAGCTGAGCCTCCCGGTATCTCTCTCTGATCCCCCCAAATTTCCGGTTCCCCTCAAGACAACTCAGGATGTGGGGAGGGAGGGGCAGGGAGAGGAGGAGGGAAACCGAGCGAGAGAAAGATCACACAGACAGAAAGACAGGGACCGATGGGACAGAAAGAACGAGAAATAGAGTCAGACCAAGGAAGAGAGAGGAACGCAGATAAGAGGCGAGGCGCGGAGACAAGGTGATGTCCAGGCAGGTAGAGGCAAGGGGAAACTGAGGCAGGGGCTCAGAGACTGAGAACGAGGCAGGCAAAAAGTAGAAGGCCATGTGATTCAGGGTGTGAGGTGCAGCGCCAGGTGGGCGCTGGTGAGTGGCAGTCGGAGTCCCCCCAGACCCAAGAATAGGAAGGCGGGAAGGCCAGGGGAGGCCCAGAGGCCTCCCAGTGTCCCCTCAACCTCAGCCTCCCAGGGGCCCATCCAGCCCCCATGGCATCCTCCACGTTGGCTCACATAGGTCTGTGTCCCTATGAGAGGTTCCAGGAAGGAAGCACTCTTGAGTGGCCTACGCTGCCCTGGGTCAGGGACAGAGATGGAGAGAAAGGCTTGAGGGAGCACCCTGGGTAAGGGCTGGGCTGGCCCTGCACCACTCCAAAGCGAGAGGTGAGCCAAGCTCTGGCTAGTGGCTCACGCCTGTAATCTTAGCTACTCAGGAGGCTGAGATCTAAGGATGGTGGTTTGAAGTCAGCCCAGGCAAGAAAGCCTATTAGACTGGATCTCCAATGAACCACCAAAAAACTGAAAGTGGAGCTGTGGCTCAAGTGGTAGAGCACTAGCCTTGAGTGAAAAGAAGCTAAGGACCAGCACTCAGGGCCTGAGTTCAAACCCTAATATTGGCATGCACGCATGCACACACACACACACACATACACACACACACAAGAAAGAGGCTGGGAATGTGGCTCAGTGCTAGAGTGCTTGCCTAGCATGCATGAAGCCCTGGGTTCAGTTCCTCAGTACCACATAAACAGAAGTTGCATTGTGGCTCAAGTGGTAGAGTGCTAGCCTTAAGCAAAAGAAGCTCAGGAACAGCACCCAGGCCCTGAGTTCAACCCCCAGGATTAGGAAAGAAAGACAGACAGAAAGAGATAGAGAGAATGAGAGAGAAAGAGGGGCTGGGAAGATGGCTCAGTGGTAGAGCGCTTGCCTTGCATGCATGAGGCCCTGGGTCCGATTCCTCAGCACCACATAAGTAAAAAGAAAAAAGCCGGAAGTGGCGCTGTGTTTCAAGTGGTAGAGTGCTAGCCTTGAGCTGAAGAGCTGAGGGACAGTGCCCAGGCCCAGAATTCAGGCCCCACAACCGGACCCCCCAAAAAAAACAAACAAGAGAAAGAAAGGAAGGAAGGGGCTGGGAAGGTGGCTCAGTGGTAGAGTGCTTGCCTTGCATGCATGAGGCCCTGGGTTCAATTCCTCAGCGCCACATAAGCAGAAAAAGCCAGAAGTGGCGCTGTGGCTCAAGTGGTAGAGTACAAGCCTTGAGCTGAAGAG
>NW_012267230.1:4837462-4839505 GCF_000151885.1 Dipodomys ordii
TTGAACTCTGGGCCTGGGTGCTGCCCCTGAGCTTTTTCACTCAAGGTTTGCAATCTACCACTTGAGTTCCACTTCCACAGCTTTTTGCTAGTTATTTGGAAACTAGTCTCACATTTTTTGCCTAGGCTGGCTTTGAACCACAACCTTCAGATTTCAACCTTCTGAATAGTTAGGATTACAGGCATGAGTCACCCAGCCAGCTTCCAAAACCTTTTGAGTGTTGACAAGTGGAAAATTCCACACCTGATCTCATCAAAATGCAGGTACACTAAATATATTCCATTGAATTTCCTTCAGGATATGTCTAAGGTCTATATGAAACAGAAATGAATATTATGTTTAGATTTACATCATACCTCATTTTATATATACATGTAAATAGGCAAAAATTCCAACAAGCTGAGCCCCGGTGGCTCACACCTGTAATCCTAGCTACTCAGGAGGCTGAGATCTGAGGATCACAATTCAAAGCCAACCCAGGCAGAAGAGTCTGTGAGACTCCTATCTCCAGTTAACCTCCAGAAAACCAGAAGTGGTGCTGTGGCTCAAAGTGGTAGAGCACTAGCCTTGAGCCAAAAAGTTCAGGGCCAGGGTCTAGGCCCTGAGTTCAAGCCCCACAACTGACAAAAAATAAGATTCAAACGAATCTGAAATTCACAACACTTCTGGTCCAGGATGTGAGCAACTTCAACTTCAGTAGATGCTGCTAGATTGTTTTCCAAGTATACTTCATCAGGAAAAGGTTCTGCATCCCTCAGCCAGGCACCAAGGTGCCGCCGACGGCTTCTACTCCACCCGTCCCCTGCCACCCATGAAAGGGCTGAAGTCCACCTGGTCCACCCAGAATTCCTAGACCCTCCTGTCTGCCTGCCTGTCTGATGAGCTTCTGTCCTACCAGGGCAGCTGGCATTCCGTACTCATCTAGAACCAGCAGGTCAGCAGGCAGTATGGCAGAGACTCTAGAGGACACAGATCTAATCACAGATTTTACCTCTTTAGCTGTGTGCCTTTAAGCAAATGACCTCTCTGAACCAACATTCTCTCCTTGGAAATGTTGATGCAGTGAGTGGAGAAATATGCGTGGTACCTGAGTCCTTATGGTAGACACTCCCAAAGTCAAGCCAGTGACAGACAATCTGTAATTTATTAGCCCACATAACCAGGAAGCCAAGGGTCAGGGAATTGTCTCATTCGACCCACAAAGCTGGCCCTGTCCCTCTGTGGCCCACCCTCCCCTGACAGCTTCATTGGCCCCTCAAGTCGGGGGAGCCCAGAGCTACATCCTTCCTTGTCGTTAGTGACAGTCATGAGAGGCTTATATCCCGGGCTTCTCCTACTGCCCGGGTGGCCACTTGCAGGGCCCAGCTGTGGGCTCACTTCCTGAGGTGGAGGCTGGACAACAGCTTCCAGACCCCTAATGAACGGAACCTAGGGACCAGAACAAAGGGAGATGGAGCCGGGCCAGAGAAAGCACAGGACCCACTGGGCACTGGTAGTCCAGGCACGGTTCACAGAACACTGATACCAGAAACACAGGTCTAGAACTCTGGGCGCTCAGCACCCCCAGAGGGAGGGTGGCACACCCCACCCAACTGTCTTCGACCATCTTTAGTTGGTTTGAGAGCCACAGAAGCAGGAGCTGGGAGCCCCCTGTGGTCATCAGGGCCAGCCCTGCACCCCAAGGACAGAGAGCCCAATCTGTGGGTACAGTCTTGCTGTACCCACATGTCCACACGCACTTCCCATCCAGAGTCCCCACACCTGCTCTGCCACCATCCCAGCGAGCGAGTGAGCCACTACTGTGCTTTGTGGGGTCTCGTGGGGAGAAGTGTCCTGAACCCCAGAAGTGCCAACAAGGATCAGAGACCCCACTCAGAAGCCACAGTGAGCTAGGTGCTGGCAGCTCATGCTTAGGAGGCTGAGACCTGAGGATCGTGGTTCAAAGTCAGTCCAGACAGGAAAGTCCTTGAGACTCTTAGGTCCAACCAGCAAAAAAGCTAGAAGTAGAGCTGTGGCTCAAGTGGTAGAGCATCAGCCTTAAAG
>NW_012267230.1:4844140-4887055 GCF_000151885.1 Dipodomys ordii
CCCCACGACCGACAAAAAAAAAAAAAGAAGAAGAAAGGTTAAAGAATGAAGGCAAAGAAATCTCCCAGACATGAATGATGTAGCTAGCAAAGGGGAGACCAGAGCAGGAAGTTGGACATGAAGGAGGAAACGGAAGAGGAGCAATCATTACAAGAGAGGGAAGAAAGGAGGGGCTGCTGGCACGTGGGGGAGGGGAATGGATAGACATCCCAACTAAACTCACTGGAGAAGGCGCTGTCTCGAAGGCCAGAGCTGCTGGGCCCAGGGGCAGAGGGGCCGGCAGGGTTGGTGGCTGGGGTGCTGTCAGGTAAGACTACCCTGGGAAGAACAACAGAGAGGGTGAGGGAGGATTCTGAGCCTCAGCCCTGCCCGCCCTTCCCCCACCCAGGTCACTCACAGGTAGCCCGCCTCATTGGGGTAATCATTCTCATCTTCATCTTCTTCCTCATCCTCACATACTGGCTCTGAGGTAACGACACGGGGATCAGCATGGCCCAGCACGGGCCTCAGCTCCCTACCCAGCCGAGTACCAGGGATCCTGGACGCACCCTGGTTCTCATAGCTGGCCACGCTGTTGGCTTTGGAGACAGAGCAAGAGGAACACTGTGTCAGCTCCCGCCAGCCCTCTCTTCTGCCCAGCCTCAGCCCCCTCAAACCCAGAACCCCCTCCTTACCACCATCTGAGTCCTGCTGGGGAGATGGCAGCCGATGGGAAGCCCCGAAGGGCTGTGGGGACCTTCTGGGAACCAAAGATCAGGCATCAGATCTAGGTAAGGGGCTGGTGGGGGGAGGATTGAGGGGTTCCCATAGAGAAAGAGCCCTCTCCCCAATCCAAGAAGGTAAGGGGCAGCCTGGATCTGGAGGAAGAGGGGGTACTCACGGGATGGGGAGCTGGTCTGGTCGGGTCAGGGGTGGGTAGGAGATCACAGGCGGGTAAGAGGTCACGGGTAGATAGTGGGCAGGCGGGTCTGAGGACAGAGCCATGCTTGAGTGGGAGACTCCAGGCATCAGCAAAGATTCTAAGGACAGCTTTGTCCCCAGAAAACCAGGCCCCAGACAGGCCTGAGGACTCCCACCTCCCCCTGACACCAGCCATGTGGGGCCTGGGATGGGGGCTGCAAGCGGGTACTTGATACTCTGACATGATGCCCCCCGTCCCCCACATGCAAGATGGGTAAGAGAAGCCTCAGTACTCACGGGGTGGTTTGATCAGGATGCTCCGTGGGTACAAACTGGCAGGAGAGAGACAGATTAGACACAGGGTAGAGCAAGGCGCAGGTCCTACCCCACCCTGGGTCCAGGAGAGACTCACCTGTCTGCAGAATCCATGTCGTTGGAAACTGTGGGAAAAGAGAGCCAGTGAGCCTGGGAGGACCAATGCCATGTCCGCCCCCCCTCACCATGCTCATCCCCCACTCCCGTACCCAGTGTCTGCCAGCTCCCCACTTACCGGGCAGCTCTCGGCAGCGAGCACACAGTGCGGCCAGCAGTGTGGTCAGGACGGGCAGCAGCAGCAGGCCCAGCGCGAAGGGAGTCAGGCCGTTGGTCTCCATCTGCAGGAGACCCTGCGCCAGGCCCAGCTGCACAAAGGCCCGGGGGCCAGCCTGGGGCCTGGTGGGAGAGGTCGGGGCACCTTCAAAAGTGGAGGACTCGCTCCCTGGCTGGATTGAGCAGGGTGAACAGTGGTTCAGGAAGATCCCGGTGCCTGCTGGGGGTCAGGCGAGGCCTGGAGCTGGGACTCGAGCGCTACCCACCCTGTGCGAGTCCCATGCCTGCCCCTCACTGGAGCCCTCTCCTCCGCGCAGCCCGCCCGCCCATCTGTGGCAGGAAGCTGTGGCGAGGCCGGGTGAGGGCAGGAAATCATCGCTCCTCAGCTGGCTGCGCCGCCCCTGCCCGCCCCCCACCCAGCCCTGGGAAGGGGGTGGCGGGGAGGCAGCTCTCAGGGATGGTCCACAGACAGCTGCACGAATGGAGGCCAGCTGGGGTCGGGGGGAGTGCCCAGCCAGGGGGTGGCAAGATGCTAAGATGGGCTGTACCCACCTTCCCAGGCCTATCTGCAGGGAGGGGCAGGTGTCTGAGGAGCGCGGGCGTGAGTCAGGGTCACAATGAACCAGCTCACTGGGCGAGCAAGCCTCCCTGTGTCCAGCTGGCTCAGAGGACAGGGACTAGCCCACAGGGGCAACCCTGAGACAGGAAATGGGGTATCCCCCTACCACCCACAGGTCACACACAAGCCCAAAGAGAAGCGAGCACTCGATGGCTGGCTACAAATTTTATTCCATTACAAATAGCACCGAGCCCCTGGGGCTGTACCGGTGAAGGGGATCCCCTCCTGGCCCTTCATTCCTCCCCTGGGCTGCCTGTGTAGTGTCTGGGAGCCGGACATGCCCACACGGCCAGGCTTCCTCCTGAAGCTGGGTGGGCCGAGCGCTTCAGCCAGGCACAGCGTGGGGTGGCCCCGGGGCCAGCAGCAGCAGGTGTGCAGGCAGGCGAGCGGTGGCATCTCAGACGAGCACACTGGACACAGGGACACGTGTGGAGCGGCCTCTCTGGGGCACCACGATCCGGTCATCCGTGGACCCTGCCTCACGTAACACACCTGCAGGGAGGGGTGAGAGCCAAGGGCTGGGTGCGCGGAGCGAGCCTCGGAGCACGCTGGACAGACAGCCCCAAAGCTGAGTGAGGGCAGGCCAGGCACAGGTCTGGACAGATGGACAGGCAGGCAGGCAGGGCTGGGGTAGGGGCCTAACTGACCCTGTACGTGGAGCTGGGCCCGCCGGCGGTCACCCTCGATGAAGATGGCGGTGCCCAGGAAGGCCGCGCCGCCCAGGGCCCCGACGAAGGCGCACAGCATGAGCGAGAACTGCAGGGCGCGGAACTGGGACAGGAAGGAGGGGGGCCAGCTCCGGCGCAGGCGGTCGGAGATCTGTGGGCATCACCAATGACGGCCAGGAGAGAGTTAGAAAGACACAGGCCGGAGCCAGGAACGTGGA
Source organism: Dipodomys ordii (assembly GCF_000151885.1). NCBI lineage: Eukaryota > Metazoa > Chordata > Mammalia > Rodentia > Heteromyidae > Dipodomys > Dipodomys ordii. The sequence goes on from NW_012267230.1 coordinate 4,847,134, forward strand.
GTCCCGATGCCAGAAGGGAACGGGGTATGGACCACAAGGTGAGGTCCCGGCCTCGGGCGGGGGAGGGGAGCAGTGATCGATGACCAGAGACCATCCTTCTATCAGCAGAGTGCTGCAGGGAGGAGCACCAAGGACAGCCAGCTGGGGCCAGACCCCAGCCCCAGTCCCGCCCCGCCCCGTCCCAGCCAGGTCTCACCAGGCCGATGAGGTAGGGGCTCCCAGCATCACCCAGCAGGTGGGATAGCACGATCTGGAAGGCCTCGGCGGTGGAGCGACGAGTAGGGATCACCACGTACTGCGGGGAGTATGGAGCTCAATCAGGGTCCAAGGCGGCAGGGGACGGGGGCAGGAATAGGGCCAAGGCTGAGGTCCTAACCCTGCAAATGGTGCCTCCTGACTCCCAGTCTCTGCTCCCAGCAACCTCTGGGCTAAGCCTGCAGCTGCCCAGCCACTCACCAGGAGAATGTCAGCCACGATGGCCCAGTTCATGGACAGCAGCATCTCTCCAATGAAGATGAAAATCTGCGAGGCGAGAGGATGGGGCACTCACGTGAGAGCGCACCCCGCAAGAGGCTCATCCACAACCGCAGGCCCAGGCTGTGATTCAGAACCAGGCATGCAGTGGGCCAAGGTGGCTCACGCCTGTCATCCTAACTGCTCAGGAGACTGAGATCTGAGGATCACAGTCCAAAGCCAGCCCAGAGTCCATAAGACTCTTATCTCTCAATTAGTGAGCAAAAAGCCCAAACTGGAAGTGTTGTTCAAGTGGTAGAGTACCAGCCTTGAGCATAAAAAGCTAAGGAAGGGTGCAAAGGCCCTGAATTCAAACCTTAGTACTGGCGCGTGAGTGTGCATGCACACACGTGCACACACATACACACCACTCAGAACCAGGCATTCCACCTTGAGAGGACTGAACCACTCGGCCAAGCTGACCTTAGCTCTGCTCTCTGCATGGTCCTCCCCTGGCCTCAGATCAGCCTCGGCCCCTGCTGGCTACTTACATAGGTGGCCACGATGCTTCCGCGGGCGCTGGCGAGGGACAGGAAGAGGAAGGGTGCAGAGCCCAGCAGGCCGGCGGCACAGACCAGCGGGTCAGCCCGGGGATTGGAGTGACGGAGGCGGCGGCTGATCTCCACACCCAGGCCCACACCCAGGACCCCGGTCAGGCAGGTGATGAGCCCAAAGATGAGACTAGGGGCGAGTGGGGACACAGGAGCTAGTCACCATGCTTGTGACACCCCAGCCTGGACCCCCTGGCCAGGAAAGGAAGATGCCTACATTCACCCAGAACAGCAGCCCTTTGAGGACTTCCCAAACCTGGAAAAACTGAAGATTTTGAGTACAAGTAGCTGGTGGTGGAGTCGAACCTCTCTCTGCCCAAGTCACACTCAAAGCCCTCCCTGCCACCTGCCCAGCCCCACCTGGGTACCTGTCAGAGGAAGAGCAGGAGTCTCCGGGCAAGCAGGGTGGGGTCTCTCCCAGGACCACCCGGGCACGCAGCAGGAACGCAGGGGCCCAGAGAGCCAGGGAGCCCGTGACAAAGGCCACAGCAGTGAAGCCCAGGGAAGACAGGATGAAACTCGGACTGTGGACAGTTGGAAGGATGTCAGACCCGTAGGACAACCTGCCTTTTCCCTCGGTTTCTTTGATAGAGTCAGAGCAGTGGGTATAAAGACTTGGGAGGACTCTAGGATTTGGACTTGTAATTCGGGAAGCAGCCACAAGGGGGCAGCAGTGTCTATTTCCTAGGCTATCAGACAGGGCCTCCCACGGGGCAGCAGGCTAGAGATTAGCAAAGGATTAAACTCACTTTCTAGCCAAAGCCCTCAAATCTGCCCACCATGAGGTGGGGCTCAGGGGTGGAGAATCTGAGTGACGCTCCACAGCTCCGCGGGGCGGCTCCCGTACTACCAGGAACAGCAGCAGAACGGCCACGACTCCCAGACCTGGTGTGACCTGGGGGGCGGGAGGGGAGAGAAGACACGAGTGAATTTGGGCATGAGAGGGGAAATAGCCCCTGGGAGCTGGAGGAGGACCTCAGGCCCCAGGAACTCCAACTCCTCTGTGTGCTGAACCTGTGCTGGGAAAGTGGAAGCTGTCACCTTAGTTTTGCAAGCCGAACTTTGCCCTTTGGTAACAACACTTGATTTTCTTCCAGGAAACCACAACTCCACATTTCACGCAACCCACTGTCCAAATAGGATCCCAGACTCGGCCAAGGGTGGCTTGGTGACTGAGGTCATAGTAAGCATATGACCCTTCCCTGCTCAGACAGCAGCACCCTGTGACTACTGCCCAAAGAAGCCTCGTTACTTAATCGAAAAGTCTAGCACTTGGGACTTTCGCACATTTAAGAATGGAGCCAACACAGAGGTAAACAAAGCTGAGAATGGCCGAGGTCTGCTGACAGTGTGAGAGCCCTGGATCCAGCCCTACCTGAAGCTCACCCCGACCCTGTGCCCTTTGGGACTTAAGAGTTTTACAATGGGCTCCAATTCCAATCACCCGTGAGGCAGGAGCTGGGGGTCTGGTCAGCACGGCCATACAAAGGGGGCCATGAATGTCAGAAAGGGGGACAGGTAAGGAACTGGCTTTCACCACGCCACCACCAGACTCACCCTCAGAGCCCAGTGCCAGTCCCCAGCCACATCCTTCACTTTGGAGCCTGCTATGTAACCCAGACCACTGAATGGAGGCAGAGGAGAAAAAGAGGGGACTTCAGGTCAGTCAGGTGCTCTGCTCAGGTCCTCTCCTCCCCCCCCCCCAACCTGGCCCCCAAGGCCACTCACCTGCCCACTGGGATGGCGAAGTAGAAGACGCTGAGCATTCGGCTCCGCTGGTCTGCCACGAAGAGGTCGGCGATCAGAGTGGGCGCAATGGTGGAGTAACTGGCCTCCCCGACCCCCACCAGGCCCCGGGTCAGGAGGAGCAGCCAGAAACGCTGGGGAAGGAGACACGGGGAGGGGGAGGTGGCACCCCGCCCTGGAGCCAGCCTCCCAGCCAACCTCACCAGCTGGTGCCAGAGAGATGGCAGGGAACAGCAGAGGGGCCTGGGTTTAGAATCAAGACAGACCTGGCTGGAATCTTGGCTCCACTACTTACTAGCTGTGACTTTGAGAAAGTAACTTAACCTCTCTGAGCCTCAGTTTCCTCATCTGCAAAAGGGGAATAACAACAACTTGTTCACAAAGCTACCAGGAGCCCTGTATCGTCAAACATCAATTCATTACCCAGCACTCAACTGGGACAAAATAAACCTTTGTTTCTACCTTTCCCTCTCCATCCAATACAGCCTAATGGTGAATAATATATAGATATATTTTTGGCAGGGGGGGGGAGGTTATTTATCTATCCACATCACCTGCAGCTAAGGCTGGGGTGAGATCACCTTCGCCTAAGGCCAAGGACAGAGCCGGGAGCATAGTGAAAGCAAGTGGAGATTTCAAAGGAGCAAAGAAGCAGCCAGGAGGGGAAGCCGTGGGTGGCGGCGGTGGCTTTGCCGAGTTACAAGAGCATTTCGGGAAGAAACGGGCGGTGGGCTGGAGGATCCCAGGTCATGTAGCAAGAGCAGGACTAGAAGCACTAAAGCAGGAGCTGCATTGAGCAATCAGGAGGACACTGTTGACTTTGGCAAGAGCAGGTCCGATGGAGGGGCAGGGGCAGAAGTCAAAGCCGCTGAGGAAGTGCAGGCCGAGTGGGGGCTGGGCCCGTGCCAGCACTGAGCTCCAGAGCCTCTCAGGAAGTGTGACCAGGAAGGGAGGGGGGGGGGCAGTCCAGGTAGGGTTTTGCATGGCTGAGAAATGGGAGTATTCAGGAATGGAATTGGAGAGAGGGGACACAGAAGGAGGTTCTGGAAGAGGATTCGGTGGGCGTATTAGCTCAGGGCAAGGGGGTAAGGTAGCATGGACCAAGGAAACTGCAAGGGATTTCCCAGGTGCAGTCCGAAATGACCAAAAGGAAAAGCAAAGACTGATGGGGAGGGGGATGGGAGTGGCCATGGAGCCAGCTGGGGCCTCACCTCTCTGGGGATGAAGGATGACCCCAGTGTCACCAGGGACCAGAAGGCAATGCCCCCGCACATGAGATACTTCCGATTGTACCTGTCACCCAGGTAGCCAAACACAGGTGCCAAGACCATGTAACTGGAGATGAACACTGAGGGGAAGCAGAGAGTCACAGCCAGCCCAGGGCCCCTGGCCCCTCCCCCACCCCAGCTGTGGGGGTCAGGATGCAGCAATGACTAGAGCACAGAGGTCCCGATGGTCCTCAGTGACCCCACACTGCCCCTCAGACCCGCCCAGCACCTCCTCACAGCTTCCAGAGCAAAGCCCAGCCCCATCACCAGCAGCTTCCTTTGTAGCTGACATGTAGCTGCCTTCCACCCAGCCCAGAACAAAAGCTACACCATGGGCCATGATGCCCCATCCGATCCAGCCCTTACCTGAGCCTCTGACCTCATAAGCATCCATTTTCCCTTTCTCTCTGCACCCCATAGGCCCAACTACCAAGGTCAACAGTGACGTAGGAGGTTGACACTTGCTGTCTGAGTCTCTCAGAGCTTGGCTCCTTCAGATTCAGCTCAGACACATGCACAGAGCACCCACCTCGTGTCCCTGTCTATCATATTAACTCTGTTTTCTTTTACATAACATCCCTATAGAAAGTCATCTTAAGGCTGGCACCAGTGGCTCACGCCTATAATCCTAGCTACTCAGGAAGCTGCGATCTGAAGATCGTGGTTCACAGCTAGCCTGGGGAAGGAAAGTCAGTGAGACTCTCTCATCTCTAATAAATGACTCAGAAAAAGCTAGAAGTGGTGCTGTGGCTCAAATGATAGAGCGCTAACCTTGAGCACAGAAAGGCTCAGGGACAGAGTCCAGGCCCTGAGTTCTAACCCCAAGACCAGCAAAAAAAGAAAAAGAAAGAAAAAAGAGTGAGAGTCTTATCTCCAATAAACTATCAAAAAGTTGGAGGTGGAGGTGTGGCTCAAGTGGTAGAGTACCAGCCTTGAAAGAAAAAGCTAAGAAAGAGTAAAAGGGCCCTGAGTTCAAGCCCGAGTACTGGTGCGCACACACATGCACAGAGCCATTTCATTTTTTCTTTTTCTTTTTTTTTTGTTGGTTGTGGGGCCTGAACTTGGCCTGGGCGCTGTCCCTCAGCTCTTCAGCTCAAGGCTAGCGCTCTACCACTTGAGACACAGTGCCACTTCTGGCTTTTTTCTGCTTATGTGGTGCTAAGGAATCGAACCCAGGGCCTCAGGCATGCAAGGCAAGCACTCTACCACTGAGCCACCTTCCCAGTCCCAGCAATTTCATTTTAACTGAGAGGTTTACTGACCCACTCCTGCTCAGGAGAATGTCAACTACACAAAGCTCTTATTGGTCATGACTGCAATTTCCTGACACAACCTAGTCCAAAAAAGGGGCTCCATCAACATGCTTTAATGAAGAGGAAATAAATGGGGGTATCTAGAAAGGTTTGCTGCTTCTAACTCACCAAGTCTGTGCAGCTTTGCAACCTTGACCTATAGTCCCATTTTCCTTCCTTAGGACTAAAAACCTCCAGTTCCTCATTGGGCAGGAGTACACAACAGGCATTACAAGATTTGGTTTCAAATTCCTCTTCTACCTCTGAATGGCTGTGTGGCCCAGGGCAAGACTACTATCTCTGAGCCTCAGGTTCTTTATAAAAACAAAAATAAGTAGAGTAACACCCATTCCTCAGTGGCAGGATCTAGACAACGATGTCTTAGGAAGTACTGATTCAGACCTGAAACACTAGCTAGGCTGAGATTAACCCAGGCAGACAAGTCCACGAGACTCTCCTCTCCAATTAACTAACAGAATGCCAGAAGTGGAGCTGTGGCTCAAGTAGTAGATGACCAGCCTTGAGTGAAAATGCTAAGAGATAGTGCCTAGGTCCTGAGATCAAGTTCTAGTACACACACACACACACACACACACACACACACACACACACACACACGCACACACACACACACACACACACACGCACACACGCACACACACGCTGACAACAGTATCTTGCCCAAGTCCCACAGCTGTTATCAACACTTCCTCCAGGGCCTAACACATAGTTGGTGCTCAGAAACATTTGAGAAAAAGGAGAAAAGGAAAGAAAAAGGAGACTTGGCTCTGGTCTCCTCCACCACCCCAAAGTTCTGAACAAGTAAACCCTTTTCCCATTCAGATACCTTTTCTAGCCATCATTTCTAAGTGCCTACCTACCATGTGCCAAATATTATATGAGACATTTTCTAGGCATGATTTCATGTGGTCCCCACATCAGCCCTAATAGATGACCTGTGTTACTAGCTCCACCTTGCAAACTAGGGTACAATGGAGTGGCGAGCTGAGATTTAAACCTAAGTGCTAAGCACTTCTCTAAATGGAACTTATCTTTAAATTCAACCGCCTGCCTGAACACGACAGCACCAGAGCAAAGCCAGGACCCTCCCCCTGCTTTCTGAACACTAAACCCTCATGAGCCCCAGGCCTCATTATGTGGTACCAATTGAGGCCACACATAGGTTAAGAGCTACTGTGTGAGCAGGCGCGTCCTCTCACCGGTCTGGATGAGGCCCGAGCTGCTGTCTCCAATGCTGAAGAACTGTTCGATGTCTGGAAGGACCCCTGCAAGGAGAAGACTCAAGATGAGCCCGGAGACCTCGGCTCCCCACTTCCCCTCTCCATCCCCCCCCCCGTTCCCATCCTTTGCAGAGGTCAGCACCTACCAGCCACGGTGAAGCGGTCCATGTAGTTCAGCAGGTTGATGTAACACAGCACCGCCACGATGAGTGCCGAACGGCCGGGAGACAAGCCCGTGATGCGCTGCAGCCTCTCGCGGTCCAGGACCTCGGGTTCCCCGGACTTCGGGATGCCCGCGGATCCCGGTAATCCTGGGGTGCCGGGCACCGGCCGGTCGTCCGGATCATCTGCCTGGCTGAGGAATGGCGCCGTGTCGGAGCCGGCCATGGTCGTGGGTGGGAGCGGGAGGCTCACTCTCCCGCGCTCCGGTCCCACCGACGATCCCACCTGCGAGGGAAGGGGGCTGGAGAGAGGAGGATGAGGAAGGAGGGAGCGCGCCGGGACTGGGTTAGGAGCTGGCCCCGAGGCCCCGAGCACGGCAGGGAAGGGCCCTGGGCCCCGGCATTCCCTCCCGATCCACCGAGCGGAGGGGACGTGTGGGGTGCCGGCGGTGCTGGGGACCGGAGCTGGCCAAGGAGAGCCGGGGGGGTCCCCGCCGGGAAGGAGCGCACGGCCCTCGCTGTCAATCAGCCCCGGCGACGCAGCACGGCGGCCGCCATGTTGCCCGAGAGCAGGAGGGTCATGTGATACTGGAGTCGTCGGGCGCCCAGCCCTCATCACGTGGCCCGTGCCGCGCTACGGCAGCCTAGAAGGACCCCCCCCTCTGCGTCACGTGGCCGAGGACTGGTCGCCGGGGTAACCAGGGATCGCTCCTCTGCGGGCGCCATGGCAACGCGCCGGGACCCGCAGCATCTCCCGCGCCGGGCGTCTGGACCAATGGCGGTGCCCGGTGTGGAGCGCGCGCTGGGCACATTTCCGGGGACCAGGCGAGATCGTGGGACCCGCACAGGCTTTTTTTTTCTTTCTTTTGGAAAATAGCGGTCTCTAGAGCTGCCAGTGCCCCGCTCCCGCCGTCCCCGGCCTCGGGCTGGCCCCGCGCCCCCCGCGGACCCCCAGACACCCGTGGAGGGACGCGCGCTCCGCCCCAGCTGACTCAGGCGGCTTGAGATCGATCTCAGGGTCAGGATCCAAAGTGGCGCGGCTGGGAAGGGGGGTCGGTGGTAGAGTGCTTGCCTGGTGTGCATGAGGCCCTGGGTTCGATTCCACATACACAGCAAAGGCCGGAAGTGAAGTGGTGCTGTAGCCCAAGTGGTAGAGTGCGGGCTTTGAGCTGAAGCGCTCAGGGACAGCGCCCAGGCCCAGAATTCAAGTCCCAAGATCGATCGACAAGAAAGAAAGAAAAAAAAAAAGCCCAGGCAGGAAAGTCTATGAGATCCTTACCTCCAATCAGCCACCAGAAATGGAGCTGTGGCTCAAGTGGTAGAGTGACAGGCTTGAGCAGAAAAGGAAGGTGCCCGGGCCTTGAGTTCACATGCCAGTACCTGCGCCCTAAACAAGCTTTTTCACTAAACCTCGGAGCTTTTCTTCATAGCAACATAAACACACATGGCTAACGTCAGACGCCAAATGGCCCTTTACAGAGAAAGGTTCCCCACCGCTGAAGAGGTGGGAAGGGATAGAACCCCAGGGATGCCCCAGGGGTCTGGAGGAGCGGTATGAAGGAGCGCCTTGAGTGGAAGGGGATGAGATGGGTCATAGATGGGAAGTTTCAAAGGTATAAAGGCTAAATAGTGTAGTCAGCACTGTGGCTTGTTAGAAAGGGGGCATCACCCCTGGCCCATCCATGAGCTTGAGGCACCCAGGGCCTGCTGTGTGTGTGTCTGCACTGGGGCTTGAACTCTGGGCCTAGGCACTGTCCCTGAGCTTTTTTGCTCAGTGATCTACTACTTTGAGCCACAGCTCTAATTCCATTTTTCTGGCAGTTAATTGCAGATAAGTGTCTTATAATTTGCTGCCTGGGCTGGCTTCAAACTGCAATATTCAAATCTCAGCCTCTGAGTAGTTAGGATTACAGGCATGAGCAAGCATTTTAACAGAATCATGGATTACTTTGTGTGTACTGAAGGATGAGATTGTTTCAAGAAATGAGTCTAGGGGCTGGGAAGGTGGCTCAGTGGTAGAATGCTTGCCTTGCATGCATGAGCCCTGAGTTTGATTCCTCAGCACCACAAAAGCAGAAAAAGCTGGAAGTGGTGATGTGGCTCAAGTGGCAGAGAGCTAGCCTTGAGCTGAAGAGTTGAGGGACAGCGCCCAGGCCCAGAACTCAGTCTCCATGACCAAAAAGAAAAAAAATTGGGTCCTGCCTCAGACCCCTTGTGTTTATATCTAGTTCTGCAGCTGGCAGCTTGGTGGGGAAAGATTAATTTGTAAAGTGGGGAAAACAGTTAAGTTGTTCTGAGGATGAAGGTATGATTTAAAGAAAAAAAAAGCCAAGTCTGATACATGGCACTGAGTATTTACTGAAGTATTTTTGTTTTGTTTTGTTTGGTGCTAGTACTGGGGCCAAAAGTCCAGGTGCTGTCCACCTTAACCTTTTGCTCAAAGCTGGCGCTCTACCACTTGAGCCACAACTCCATGTCTGGCTTTTTTTTTCCACTTCTGGATTTCTGCTGGTTAGTTGGAGTTTAGAATCTCATGACTTTCCTGCACAAGTTGTCTTTGAACCATCATCCTCATCTCTGCCTCCTAAGTAATTAGGATTAAAGGTGTAAACCACCTGCGCCCAGCTCATTAAAGTTTAGAAGGTCTCTTATCAGGAGAGCTTTAGAAAGTTAATGTCTCAAAAGTATAAGACATAGAAGTATAAGTCATAGAAGAAACAAATTATTTTACAATGATGCCACTCCTATTCCCTCCAGATTGCTGGGGAAGACAGAGGGAAATTGGAACATTCTAGCATCTGCTAGAAGAGCAATGGTGTTTTGAAGAAGCATAACCAAATGGTGAAGCTGGGTAGATGCATGCTTTATTACTAGTGGGAGGATTGCATTCCTGTATATGAACCCCTGAGGAAAATCTCCGTGCCAATCAAGGGTCCCTACAATACAATCCGCAATGGCCATATGCAGGGGTCAGAACTAGGTTTGATTAGTTGACAAAAATCCTAAAGTAGGGCTGGGAAGGTGGCTCAGTGGTAGAGTACTTGCCTTGAGCTGAAGAGCTGAGGGACAGCGCCCAGGCCCAGAGTTCAGGCCCCACGACCGACACCCCCCCCAAAAAAAATCCTAAAGTAACAGTGAACAAAGCCAAGTTCCTCTTTTCTGTAAGAGCACAGTGGGTGCTGCAGGACGGGTGGAGTGTTCTGTGGAGGATGAGACCCCGCTGTCCTCCCATGAGGCTGCAATCCTGGAGGTTTCCTCCACTTCAGCAGCAGGAAGCAAAGGACAGAGCCATACTATTCCCTCGGAGACTTCCTGGACAAGGCACCCCTCTGTCAGACCCCAGAACCTGCACTGGCATTTGGCCATACCTAGCTAGACTATTTATTTTTTTTTTTTGGTCGGTCATGGGGCCTGAACTTTGGGCCTGGGCGCTGTCCCTCAACTCTTCAGCTCAAGGCTAGGGCTCTACCACTTGAGCCACAGCGCCACTTCTGGCTTTTTCTGCTTATGTGGTGCTGAGGAATCAAACCCATGCAAGGCGAGAGCACTCTACCACTGAGCCACCTTCCCAACCCTACTTCTGATTCTTTAATATGCTAAAAATGTAAATAGTAATACTGTATTTTTCAGGCAACAATGATGACAAAGTCTATACAAGTTCAGCATGGATGTAATTTTTTTTCTTTATTTTCTTTTGTTAGACAGGGTCTGACTATGTAGCACTATGTATGCCCTCAAACTCACCATCCTCCTGTGTCAGCCTCCCATGCGCTGGAATTACAGGCATGTGTAACCATATGTGTTCCCTAATATGTTCACTGCATGGCTGGTTGAATCTGCAAGTTCAACTTTGTGGACCACAGGAATGACTATACTGTTTTTATTTTGAATACCTCTGTATTCTGCTACAAGTCATGGGTCTATTAATTTGTAGGAGGAAAAATGGGGTTGAGAAAGTTAACAATCTGTCACAGAACTTTAGTGGATCCTCATGAGGGTCATTAAGACAGAAATCCTCAAGTACACACATGTTGAGTGTATTCAATTTATTTTGTTGAGACTGCATACAGAATTTTTAATATCCTCAAACTTATTGATGAACACAAAATCTGAAAAAGTGGAATTACACACCATACTGATTCTGTTAAGGGCCATAAAATTCAAAGGAATGATACCGTTTGTGAAGACTATCCCCACCCACATATCAGTAGGAGATGAATGGCTCTTTTAGTAGACAAAAAAACAGAAAACTGGCTCACATGGTTAAGGAAATAATTAATTAAAAAAAATTTGGTCTCCCACACAAAGGTGCATTTAAATTGTTTTGAAGTGAAGTAACAATACTTAGCAACCAGCAGAGCCTGGCATCAAGCAAAACAGGGCCAGTTTTGCCACTAAAAACAGCTGTTGAGTCAGTGTGATCAACTGAACTTTGGCCCCATTTAGGGGCCTCATAATGGGAGGAAAAACCAGCTCACTAACAGCAGAAAATAAAATCATCTCTCCTAGTTTTAAATAGGAAGTCAAGAAGCAACAAGCATTGTAAGAAAAGTCAATTTGTTTACTTTAAAATTAAGACTGCTCAGCAAAGGATCCTGCTAGCTACAAGAGTGTTACTTACAATCACCCAGGATCTTAGGATCAACTCCTCAGAATAAAAGGAAGCTTGTGAGAGAATGAGCAGTTCACAGGTAGAGAAAATAAAGAGGTGAGCAGGGATATGAAAATCCCCCGCCCAGCCAAGACCAGATGAAAGTCCATTAAAATATGGCAGCATTTTATACCTGTTAGACAGCAAAAGCAGAAAGTCAGGCATACTAGGTACTGGTGAGGACAGAAAGGAAATCCCCAGAGAAATCAACTGAAGAGCTTATACTCCGATCCTGAATTCATATGCTAGAGAAAGGTCTACTCAGGCTCCCAAAGGGACATAGGAAAGGATGTTTATCGTGTCCTTGGATTCAGTGCAGAGGAGATGGAGGTACACAGGTGCCCCTCGCTTAAGGCAACATGTGAGTAAAATCCGCCCGATGCCACTGGGTCAGCAGGTCTGAGCAACAATCTAGGAGCAAAGATCGAGGGGCTACACCTTCATACACACAGCCAGGCCAGTAAAACCTACTGCACGATAACACGGATACATAGTGAAAACAAAAACAAAACAAAACAAAACATAATCACTGAGAAAACACTTATAAAGATATTTATATTCTAAGGTGCACAATAAACATATTAAATGGGGGTGCTGTCAGGCAGGGACAGCATGAAGAAAGAAGAAAAACCCGTAAAAGCAGAGAATCCTTGCATGGGACGGTTATTCTCAAGAGCCAAAACGAAAGGGCTGAGGAAGGCAGCTGTGGCTCCAGTTATGTGCACCAGGAAGTGTGATCTAGAGGGGAGGGGCCACGAAGGGACCTGGGGAAGGGGCAGGGCTGACACTGCGCTTCCATTACCCTTCTTCACACTTGCACCTTGGCCTGTGTCAGCTTGCTCGTGTTCTCTCTCCACAGGCCATGCTACTACCCAAGCAAACTGCATTCCGGACCCCAGGTAAGAACAGAGCCATGTTGGTGCTGCATGTACTATGGTCCCAGGCCCTCATTTATACCAACTACCTCTCCAACTACAAAGGAACGTTCCCAGAACAGACATTTTAGCACAGCAAAGGGTGAAGATGAGGTTAAGGAATAGGACTGGGAGACGCCTCCTCCACACTCTGGGACTGCAAAGTTTAGCATGTGTTCATGGAGCCACAGGCCACCCTGGCAGCCACAACCACTTTACAATAACCAAGTAAGTGGCTAAGGCTTGGATCAGGGTGAACAGGAGACAGGGCCAAAGTCACTGGTTTTGTTTCTGCTTAAAGATAAGTTCTATTTTAATTTCTGCTAGCCCTTATGGGGCCAAAAAAATAAAAAAATAAGAAAGTAGTAGACATCTCCCCAAGTCCAGCAAGGCCTTTAAACATGGAGGGAGACTTCAGCCCCAGACTTCAATGAGGTCCCCAGATTCCATGCCCAGATCAGCCGGTAGCTCCTTGCCTGAAAGCTTTGTTCCATCATAGAAGAAGGAGAGCTTGTGTCCAGAAAGTCCCATGGCCTCCTCATAGTGTGACATGAGGGTTTGGAGAGGAGAATTCTACAGGGAGAAAACCAGATGAAAACTGGGAAAGAGGCTGGAGGATTCTGTCTTGATGGGATGGATGGCGACAGACCTTGGGAAAGGAGCTCAGCAATTCAGAATTAGGAGGACTCTTATGTTCAGTGCTAGGAGACAACAAAGGGAAGGAAAGGGACAGCATGGGACAGCCATTTCTCCCACTCACTTGAGCCAGTGAGATCTCTAGCTTCTGATGTTTCTCCTTCCCCTGCACTCTCAGTTGGAGCTTTTGGGATGTCTCTGTGGCCTCCAAAGAACTTGCCAAGACTACACAGTCTGTGAAAGGCGAGATCGGAGAGACAGGACTAAGTAGGCAGATGGAATCAGGGCCCTCTCTGGAACTTTCCCCATATTCCCCAACCCCTAAGGGGAATACTCTGGGCTTGGGCGCTGTCCCTGCACTCTTCAGCTCAAGGCTAGCGCTCTACCACTTAAGCTACAGTACCACTTCGGGGTTTCTGGTGGTTCACTGGAGATAAGAGTCTCACAGACTTTCCTGCCCTGGCTGGCTTTGAACAGTGATCCTCAGATCTCAGTTTCCTGAGTTGTTAGGATGACAGGTGTGAGCCACCAGCAACTGGCTTATTTTTTTTTTGGTTGGGGAGGGGAAGGATTGGTCATGGGGCTTGAACTCTGAGCCTGGGCACTGTCCCTGAGCTCTTCAGCTGAAGGCTAGAGTTTTACCACTTGAGCCACAGCGCTACATCTGTAAAAGCCTCTTTCCCAGGCTTCTCCATTTTTCCACTCACCAATGATGTCAGCCACTCCAAGCTTTAGGGTCCTGGGAGTGGCAGTCGGGGACAGTTCTGTCTCTCCGAAGAGCAAAAGGATCCTGCTTGGGGACACCCTGAGATGGGCAGCCATGTGGTCCACCACACTCTGAAGGGGCTCAGACTAGGGAAAGAGGAAGACAAGGAGGAAAGGAAACTTTCCCTCCTGGAAATTCTCCACCTACCCCCAACCCCCTCCAGCAAACCACCCAAAACACAAGTTTCTGGCCTGGGCTACTTGCTGAACTCCTCAGCTCCGAGTTTCACCATATTTACCTGGAAAGTAGAGAGTAAAATCACTGAGTAAAGGGCCCAGGTGAGCGGCACAAAGCAGCCTCCTGAGTCAGGAGAAGGGAGGGCGTGGAGCCTAGCAGCTGGGTCTCAGCCCAGGCAGCTGGGCCCTCCCACACTCCAACGCAACGGGGCCTCTGGGGAAGAGGGGTCAGTGTCCTGTCTTCCTGTTTTTTTAGACAAGCCAGAAATCGAGCCTTTTGTCTGATACCAACCATTGCAAAGTTGGATGACAAACTGGAACGCAGGGCCTCACATATGCTAGGCAAGTTCTCTACCTTGGCATCACACCTCCAACCACTCACATATGCCTCAAACTCTCTACAGCAGAGCAAGGAATGCAGTGCCAGCTTGGGCGCCATGCTCACTGAGGGCTCATTCCTGAGCAGTCCTGGTGTTCAATGTCCCTAACACACGAATTGGACTTTGTCAGGAAGTTCGGGGGCCTCAGGCAGATTGAAAGGCACCTGCTATTCCCATGTGATAGCCAGCACAAGAGGAAAATACAAGGCCCCAGGAGGAAAGAGATTATCTGGCAAGATATTCCCCTAAAAAAGCTTGGTAGAAGACATGCAACCTAAGTGGAGCCTTGAAGAATAGGTAGAGCCAGGTGCTGGTGGCTCACACCTGTAATCTTAACTACTCAGGAGGCTGAGACCTAAGGATATGAAGCCAGCCCAGGCAGGAAAGTCTCTGAGACTCTCATCTCCAATAAACTACCAAAAAAGTCACAGTGGAGTTGTGGTTCAAGTGGCAAAGCACTAGCCTTGAGCAAAAGCAGCTCAGGGACAGCACCTCAGGACTGGCAAAAAAAAGATTGGCTGGGAATGTGGCTTAGTGATATAGGGTTTGCCTAGCGTGCATACTGCCCTGGGTTTCATTCCTTAGTACCACATATACAGAAAAAGCCAGAAGTGGCACTGTGGCTCAAATGGTAAGAGTGCTAGGTAGCCTTGAGCAAAAGAAGCTCAGGGACAGTGCCCAAGCCCTGAGTTCAAGCCCCAAGACTAGCAAAAAAAAAAAGGCATGAAGCTAGAGGCTTGCAACTATAATCTTTGCTATAAAGGCAGCTGAGATCTGATGATCATGGTTCAAAGCAAGCCTGAGCAGAAAAGTCTGAGACTTATCTCCAATTAACCAGGAAAAAAAATTCATGGCTCAAGTGATAGATAGACTGCTATCCTTGAGTAAAAAAGCCAAGTGAGAACACGAGGCAGAGTTCAAAACCCACTTCTGGATCAACAACAAAGGAAGGAAGCAAGGAAGGAAAATAAGGAAAAACTACAGAGAGGGACCAGTAAGGAGAAAGGCTTGGAGGGACAGAGTGGCAGGGAGCTCCTGAGAGCAAGAGAGGAAGAAAAACACAGCCCCTCCTGACAGTATGTCTGTGCTGGGCATCAGTCTCTACAAAGTCAGCTCCTGGGCCTTCTCCTGCCAGTCCCCAAGCACTTACCATTCTAATGGGCAATCTGACCACGTCAGCCCGGCAACGGATTTTGAGCGGGAAGAGCCTGGGGTTCTCTGGCAGGACAGGCCCCTCCACCAGGACCACTTCATCGTCTTGGTTCAGGTGCTCATGGCCCTGGGGCTGCTTGGGGCTCAGGCAGGATCGAAGATCCTGGAGGCGCTTGTTCACTTCTCTGGGGGGCAGGCAAGGCACTGGTCGTCTGGGGTTGCTCACCCATCCCACCTGCCCCCACCCTTCTCCCCAGCCATAGTCCCCCCCAATCACTGGCACCTTAACTTCTGGAGTGCCCGAGTATGCTTTCTGCTTTTGTTCCTTGGTGGAGGTGGGGGAGAGGGAGATGTATCCTGAACCCTGGAGAAAGAAGAGAGGGGCAAGATGGAGACAAAGGACAGATGGGCAGAGAGCAAGAGTCAACAGGGAGGCCCTGTAAGTAACATGTACTGTACCAGAAGACAGACAGATCGGGACAGGGAAAAGCTAGCACGTTTTTGTTTTTACAAGACCCAAATATGAGGGAAGGAAAAATACCTTACTCCACAGGTCCAGTTCCATCTGGCACAGTCTGGGCTCTGACTAGTCATCTATATAACAATTCTCTAATCCCTCCCCCAGGCATGGATGAGGAAGGAAGCAGAAAGAAGGCAGAAAGCAGCCTGCAGGCTCCCTTAACCCGTGCACGGTCCTGCCTCCGGCTCTTCCGACTGAGTCTCTCAAAGGTCCTATCATCCTCTGGTCCTGCCACCTCTTCTCCTAGCAGTATCATTCAAGAAGGATGCTCGAGGCTCCTTCCAGCCCTTCTGCTTTCAGGAGCCAGCCCAGGGGCCTGCCTGCCTTGGCTCACCTCTTCCCCTCCCTCCTGCTCCCAGGGTCCACGTGTCCCAGGCTCACTCACAGAACCACCTTTGCTGCCTTCTCTTCTTTCTCATCCTTATTCCTCAGCTTACTCTTCCAGGGAGAACTTGGAACTGGAGGATCCTCAGAGTGAGGAGGACTGGTAAAATCTGCCATATCTATTTCTGGGGACAGAGGAGAAGAAAGTGCAAAGAATTAACCAAGAGAAGACCAGGGGAGGCCAAGGAGAAACAAGTCAGAGTCCTTAAGACCAGCCGGAGGAAGCCAGGTGTGGTGCATACCTATAATCCCAGCACTCAAGAGGCTGAGGCAAAGAGATCCCTAGTTTCAAGCTAGCCTGAGCTATATATTAAAACTGTCTTTAAAAAAAAAAAAAAAAAAGGCTGGTGCCAGTGGCGCATGCCTGTAATCCTAGCTACTCAGGAGGCTGAGATCTGAGAATTGTGGCTCAAAGCCAGACCAGGCAAGAAAGTCTGTAAGACTCATCTCCAATTAACCACTAGAAAACCAGAAGTGTTGCAAGCAATTGCCTTGAGCTGTAGAGCTCGAGGACAGCACCCAGGCCTCAAGACAAGGAAGTGGGAGGTAAAGAGTGGGGCAGGAGACCAAAGGTTCACACTAAGATCTGAGGATCACAGTTAGAAGCCAGCTCATGCTGATAAATCCCCAAGACTCTTATCTCTAACCAAAAAGTCAGAAGTAGAGCTGTGGCTCAAGTAAAATGTCAGCCTTGAGTGAAAAAACTTAGGGACAGTGTCCAAACCCTGAGTTCAAAGTTCCACTACTGGCACAAAATAAATAAATAAATAAATAAAAATAAAAAAAAATTAAACCAGGCGCTAGTGACTCAAACTTGCTATTCAGGAGGCTGAGATCTGAGGATCAAGGTTCAAAGCCAGCCAGGGTAGAAAAGTTCATTAGACGCTTATCTCCAGTAAAGTACTCGGAGAAAGCCAAAAGTAGTGCTGTGGACCAAGTGGTAGAGCACTAGTCTCAGGCACAAAGAGGCTCAAGGACAGCTCTCAGGCCATAAGTTCAAGCCCAGGAGCAGAAAAAAAAAAAAAAGCTCCACATATGATGGGGGAGATGCACAAGAAGGGGTACACTACTATATGAGAGGAGCTAGTCTATGAGAAAAAGC
Organism: Dipodomys ordii; assembly: GCF_000151885.1. Taxonomy (NCBI): domain Eukaryota; kingdom Metazoa; phylum Chordata; class Mammalia; order Rodentia; family Heteromyidae; genus Dipodomys; species Dipodomys ordii. The sequence goes on from NW_012267230.1 coordinate 4,864,587, forward strand.
CAGCCCAGGAGAAAAGTAAAGAGGAAGAGGTGGAATCATCCCAAAATGTCCTTTGCCCAGAAGAAAGACTGGGTACCTCAAAACAAGGCAAGTTTCTTCAGAGCTCAGGAAAGGGCTGCTGAAAGCTAAATCAAACAAATTTTTCCTTTTTTTTTTTTGGGGGGGGGCAGTCCTGGGACTTGAACTCAGGGCCTGGGCACTGTCCCGAGCTGCTTTTGCTCAAGGCTAGCACTCTACCACTTGAGCTACAGTGCCACTTCTGGTTTTTTCTGTTTATGTGGTACTGAGGAATTGAACCCAGGGCTTCAAGCATACTAGGCAAGCACTCTACCACTAAGCCACATTCCCAGCCCCTCAAACAAATTTCTATGAAGAATTTTTTTCAGAAAGACAATAAACTTATTGACGAGCAACTAAAAAGAAAAACAAAAAACAAGAGCCTGAGAAAGGATACTGCAGTGACAGACATAAGACCACTAGAACATACTGAAAAAGTGTTGGAAGAGCATGACTGTTAAGATTTTTCTTTAAATCTCTCAGTTTCTCGTGTATGTGTGTGTGTGTGTGTGTGTGTGTGTGTGTGTGTGTCTAGAAACTGAATCCAAGGTCTCAAGCTTGTTAGGCAAACACTCTACCACTCAACTAATATCCTAGACCCTTTTTTACATTAGAGAGTCTTTTCCCGTTTGCTTGCTACAAATAGAAGAGAATCATAAGGCTAGGGATGTAGCTCCGTGGTAGAGCATGTCTCCTAGTTCAAGTCTCACCAAAAAAAAAATTTTTTTAAGTCCATGAGACTTTTTTTTTTTGGATCAGTCTTGGGGCTTGAACTCTGGGCCTAGGAGCTGTCCTTGAACTCTTTAGCTTAAGGCGAGCACTCTACCACTTGAGCCACAGCACCACTTCTGGTTTTCTGGTGGTAAATTGAAGAGTCTCATGAACTTTACTGTCCTGAATGGCTTTGAACGGCGATCCTCAGATCTCAGCTTCCTGAGTAGCTAGGATTACAGGCATGAACCTCCAGCTCCTGGTTTCCATGAGACTCTTATCTCCAATAAACTACACAGAAAAAGCTGGAAGTAGTGCTGTGGTTCAAGTGGTACAGCATTAGCCTTGAACCAAAGAAGCTCAGGGACTGTATCCAAACCATGAGTTCAAGTCCCAGGACCAGCACACGCGCATGCACAAAACTAAACAAAAACATTATAAACCATAAAATAAAAAATACTGTCCAGATTGGGGGGGGGGGTGTACCTCAGTGCTAAAGCACATGCCTAACATGTCCATGCCCTGTTCCATTTCCAGCACTACTAAATAAAGAATAAATATTATGAGAATGAAACAATAACTCGGGGGTCAGTGGTTTTCAACCAGGCACAATTTTGCCTCCCAGGGGACACGTGGCACTGTCTGGAGATAATGCTGTCAAAATATGGGGGGGGGGCTGGGAAGGTGGCTCAAAGGTGGAGTGCTTACCTCACCTGCAGAGGCCCAGGGTTTGATTCCTCACCACCACATAAACAGAAAAAGCCGCAAGTGGTGCAGTGATAGAACACTAGCCTTAAGCTGAAGAGCTGAGGGGACAGCCCTTAGGCCCAGAGTTCAAGCCCCATGACTAACAACAACAAAATTCCTGAGGGAGTCGGCTAGGGCTGCTATAAACTTTTCTACAATGGGCAAACAACTCCCCTCACACACAAGAATTCTCCAGGCCAAAATATCAAGATTGGTGCTACAACTGATTACCTTTTACATAGTACTTTGAAGTTCCCAGTGCTGTCCTAACCCATGTACACGGGCCAGAGAAAAAGAGAGAGAGAGCAGCCTACACATTCCATTTATTTCTTTATTTATTGTGCCCGTCCAGAGTCTTGAATTCAGGACCTGTGCTTTACCCCTTAGCTTTTTTGCTCAAGGCTGGGACTCTACCACTTGAGCCATAAAGCTCCACATTCAACTTTTGGGTGGTTAATTGAAGATAAGGGTCTCACAGACTTTCCTGCCCAGATTGACTATTAGAACCCCAATCCTTAGAACTGCCTTCTAATAGCACCTGTCCACAGATTCTCTTTAAATAATTCTCACCAAAATCTTCTGACATAAATCCACTACAACCATCTTCCTGATCTGGAAATGGAAGCAATCAAAGGCTAGATCACTTGTCCAACGTCACACTATTCAGGGACAGAGGTGTGCTTTTAACCAGTCTACCATCTCCCACCCCCACCCTGTCCAAAAGACTTAATCCAACGTCTGTATTTGCAAATTGGATGACTTCCTTATTAGATTTGATTCTTTTGTTGTTTTCCCTTTTGTTTGGCTGGTTTTTTGTTTGTGTGCACCTTGAACTCTGGGCTCAGGTGCTGTCCCGCAGCTCTTCAGCACAAGACAAGGGATCTACCACTTGAGCCACAGCTCCACTTCCGGTTTTCTGGTGGTTTATTGGAGATAAGAGTCTCTCAGGGGGAGGGGGGAGGTTGGGAAGGGATGGGAAGGGTAAACAAAGGAGGAGGCTGCAATGCTTGGTAAGAAATGTACGCATTATCCTGCCCATGCAATTGTAACCCCTCTGTACAGTATGTTCACAAATAAAATAAAATTTAAATTAAAAAAAAAAAAAGAGTCTCTCAGACTCTCCAGCCCCAGTTGGCTTTGAACTACAGTCTGCAGATCTCAGCCTGCGAAGCTAGTAATATAGGTGTGAGCCACTGATGCCCAGCTAGATTTGATTTTTTTTCGCTACCATTTGTAAAAGGGTAGCAAGAATCACATCACTGGGCTGGCAATGTGGCTTAGTGGTAGAGTGCTTGCCTAGCATCCATGAAGCCCTAGGTTCCATTCCTCAGTACCACATAACCAGAAAAAGCCAGAAGTGGTGCTGTGGTTCAATTGGTATAGTGCTAGCATTGAGCAAAAAAAAAAAAGCTCAGGGACAGTGCCCAGGCCTTGAGTTCAAGCCCCAGGACTGGCAAAAAAATAAATAAATAAAAATAATCACATCACTGGGGGAGGACAAAATGCAAAGAACAACCTGCTAGCTCTGAAGTATTCCTAAGGAATTTGCTGCTAATGTAACAAGATGTCACAGATTCACAATACCCCCGAGTAGGATTACAAAACCCTACTCTTTTACAAATCCTAGGCTTTTACAAACCTGCATATGGTGGTAGGCACAAGGTTTTTAAGCAGCTCCAGTGCCTTCTAGATAACAACCAAATACCTCCTTTCAGGACTCAAGTTTGAACTCAGGGCTTTGCACTTTTTTTTTCTTCTTTTGGTTGATGATGGGACTTGAACTTAGGGCCTGGAAGCTGTCCTGAACTTTTTCACTCAAGGCTAGTGCTCTACCACTTTGAGCCACAGTGCCACTTCCAGTTTTCTTGTAGTTAATTGGAGATAAGAGTCTTACAGCCTTTCTTGCCAGTGCTAGCTTGGAACCAAGATACACAAATCTCATCCTCCTGAGTAGCTACAATTATAGGCATAAGCTACCAGGAAGGGACAGACTTTCTTGATTTTTTTCTACTCAAAGCTGGTCCTCTACCACTTAAGCTACACCTCTACTTCCCTCTTTTCCTCTGCTAAAGCTGGTTTCAAACTGTGATCCTCAGACTTCATTCCAAAATACCTAGCATTTTAAGCACAAGCCTGCCAGAATAGACAATAAGCTGAGGGGTGTGGCACAGTGGTAAGGAATTGCCTGCTGGGATACAGATTCCAGAAGTCTCCTTAGAAATCTGCTTACCTTCTTCTGCCCCTGCAGGGTAGAGTTTCAGGAGGGAAGCATCATCTGGGATGAGGTTGAAACTACTTTGTACCTGCAAAGACAAAGATAGGAATGTTATTTTGCCAATTCTTGTACTAGTGAAAGGCAATTTATAGTCTTCGGTATACATAATGCCTTTTTCAATTTTAATTTATAAGACTGTCCATTCTATGTCAATGATAAAAGGATAAGTCTTGATATGGAGAAAATGTCCAATGAATATTAAGTAACTTAGGTGATGGACTTGCCAAACTTCACATTTTTCTATTTTAATTTTTTTACTGTTGGGGCTGGGAAGGTGGCTCAATGGTAGAACGCTTGCCTTGCATGCCTGAGGCCCTGGGTTCGATTCCTCAGCACCACATAAGCAAAAAGAAAAAAGCCAGAAGTGGCTCTGTGGTTCAAGTGGTAGAGCACTAGCCTTGAGCTGAAGAGCTGAGGGACAGCACCCAGTCCCAGAGTTCAGGCCCCACGACCAGACCCAAAAAAAAAAAAAAAATTTACTGTTATTATAAAAGTGATGTACGGGCTGGGAAGTTGGCTCAGTGGTAAAGTGCTCGTCTCACATGCATGAGGCCCTGGATTCGATTCCTCAGCACCACATAAGCAGAAAAAGCTGGAAGTGGCGTTGTGGCTCAAGTGGTAGAGTGCTAGCCTTGAGCTGAAGAGCTGAGGGACAGTGCCCAGGCCCAGAGTTCAAGCCCCACGACTGACAAATAAAGTGATGTACAGAAAGGGTATGATTACATTTTAATAATATCAAAGTGAAAATTGAAATAAATCTGAACATACACCAAAATGAGAACAACAGTTTATTTCTAGTATGTTTTCTATCTCAAAATTATACGATTTCTATGTAACTTGTGAGCAGCAACAGGAGGGGGAAACTGGGGAAAAGAGAAAATAGTCACATTGTCCAAAAATGAAATGTAGTCATTACTTGACTTATAAAATAGTAACCCTTCTGTATAATGCCTTAATAATAACAATAAAGTCTTATTAAAAATTATACATTTCTATTAGGTTGCAATACTTTCCAGTAACTGGGTTATTTTTGTGACCAACAAAACAGCAACCAAAAATTAAAAAAAAAAACAAAAACCAGCAATCAGGATTTTTTTTTGGTCAGTCATGGGGCTTGAACTCTGGGCCTGGGCGCTGTCTCTGCACTCTTCAGCTCAAGGTGAGCTGTCTACCGCTTGAGCCACAGCACCACTTCTGGCTTTCCAGTGGTTTATTGGAGATAAGAGTTTCATAGACTTTCCTGCCCGGGCTGGCTTTGAACTGCGATCCTCATATCTCAGCCTCCTGAGTAGCTAGGATTACCAGGCGCCCGAGAGCAATCAACATTATTTTTTGTTTTGTTTGTCAGTCTTGTGGCTTGAACTCAAGGCCTGAGTACTATCCCTGAGCTTTTTCTTTCTTTTTTTTTTTGGGGGGGGAGGATGGGTGGGAGTCAGTCATGGGGCTTGAACTCTGCGCCTGAGGGCTGTCCCTGAGCTCTTCAGCTCAAGGAGAGCGCTCAACCACTTGAGCCACAGAGTGCTACTCCAGTTTTTTGGTGGTTAACTGGTGTTAAGAGTCTCACGGACTTTCCTGCCCAGGCTGGCTTTGAACTGCAATCCTCAGATCTCAGCCTCCTGAGTAGCTAGGATTACAGGCATGTGCCACGGGCACCTGGCTCTGAGCTTCTCTTGCTCAAGGCTTGTGCTCCACCACTTGAGCCACGGTGCCACTTCTGGCTTTTCCTGTTTATGTGGTACTGAGGAATTGAACCCAGGGCTTCATGCATACCAGGCAAGCACTCTACTACTAAGCCACATTCTCAGCCTTTTCCAGTTATTTTAGAGATGGAATACCAAGAATTTTTCTATTTAGTCCTCTGAACCTCAATCCTCTTTGAATCCTCATTATTACCACTTCTTCCACCTCTTTCTTTCTTTCTTTCTCTGTCTGTCTGTCCTGGGATGTAAACTCAGGGCCTATGCATTGTCCCTGAGCTTCTTTTGCTCAAGACCAGCATTCTACCACTAGAGCCACAGCACTACTTCACCACTTCTGCTTTTTCTGTGTATGTGGTATGGAGGAACCAAAGCCAGGGCTTCATGGATGCTAGGTAAGCACTCTACCACTAAGCCACATTCCCGGCCCTCAACATTACCTTTACATATGAGTATATAGACACATATATCTATATAGAGACATATATAGATATGTATGTTTATATTTACTTATTTAAAGAGGGGAGAGGGCTGGGAAGGTGGCTCAGTGGTAGAGCGCTTGCCTTGCATGCCTGAGGCCCTGGGTTCGATTCCTCAGCACCACATAAGCAAAAAGAAAAAAGCCGGAAGTGGCGCTGTGGCTCAAGTGGTAGAGCGCTAGCCTTGAGCTGAAGAGCTGAGGGACAGCGCCCAGGCCCAGAGTTCAAGCCCCATGACCGACCAAAAAAAAAAAAAGAGGGGAGAGTGTCAGCCCGAAGTCTTCCCGGGACTGATGGGAAAAACTGAAGGTGGATTTCCCTAACCCCAGCTCCTAAATCTTTCCTAAGGATGAGGTCACCACAACCTTCTCAGGGGTACTCAGGAATTCAGAACCCTACATTGTCGACCCCTCCCCTCAATCTTCTTTCCCTAGGGCTTTCTGAAGACATCGGCTTAATTCTTTCCTCCTAAGTTGCTACTATCCATCTTTCAACCCCAGGACCTTGGGGACCCTCTAGCTCCCACGCACTCCCCCCATCACACACACACACACACACACACACACACACACACACACACACACACACACACACACACACACACACACAGCATTCTGGATCTCCAAGGAGCCCAACTTCCTCATAAATACCCCCATTCCTTGTCATCCTCATCAGAACGCTCCCCAATCCCAACCGCACGTTCTCCTGGGCCCCTCTGAATCCGAAAGCACCCCACTCCCCAGCCCGCCTGCCTGCCTATGCACCCCCAGGCTACAGATCAGGGTTAGCTCCTTCTTCCACCGTGCCCTTCACCCGCTGGGCCTCCCCAACCCACGGGCGTCTCGGCGTCCATCCATCACCCCGGCCTGGCTGTTTCCGTCTCCCCCCCCACCACCCACGGCCAAGTCCGGAATCCCCGGCTCGGGCCCCCCCCCCGAAAGCCGCACCTCTGACCTTCGGAGATGGGCCCGGCCCGGCTTCCACGCTCACCTTCCCAGAGTACACCGGAACCACTGGCGCCTCGCCGGGGTCCAGCAGCAGCCGCCGCCGCCGCCGGACCACCGTCCGCGGGCTGGAGCCCTCGCTGTCGCTGTCGCTGTCCGGCCGGCGTGCGGCCGGCGCCGGGGGCTCCGCGGGCTCCGCCGCCACCGGCTCCGCCGCCGTCTCTTCATCGCTGTCGCTGACCAAGTCCACAAACACTGGGTCCAGAGTACGCCGGACCGGAGACCGCTGGACGTCGGGATGCCGGCCCCGACCACCCCGCGTCCCCCGAGCCCCTCGGCCGACCCGGCCGCCGCGGAGCCTGCGACCTCGCCTCCTCAGCGGTTCCGCCATCACACTCCCTCAGCCGCTACACAAACTCTCCGGCCTCTCCCCGCCCAGCCCCCTCCAGCCTCTCATTGGACAGACAGCCTGTTGGTGAGCGCCTCTGCCCGCCCCCACGCTCTGGCTACGCCTCTCCACCCCGTCACTGGACAGCGCACATGCCCATCATTCACGCCCCACTGAAACAAAGGCGCCAAAGATTCCAATCCTTGCGGTACAATCAGAGAAGGTTTCGATTCCGTAAAGCCCATTCATTGGCTGAGCTGCCTCGTTTCGACCCGCCCACTGAGGGGAAGGAAAAATAAAAAGACCCGATTTCCTCTTCTGTCGAGGATCGAGGCATCCTGGGGATTGTAGTCCTGGAGTCCTAAGACCGAGTGGGAATTAGGTCTACCTGAGGTTTAGGGGTACCTCTATTACTGGCCCCCCACTCCCCCTCCTCAGTACTGACCGGTGTGAATATGAAGACTTCCATTCAACTCAGGTTTCATGCTCATTCAAAAATAAAGGTTTCCCAGTCATAACTACTCAGGAGGCTGTCCTTGTACGGAAATTCAGTCGCAAGACACAGAGAAGCCACGTTTTTGTTTGTTTGTTTGTTTGTGCCAGTCCTGGGCCTGGGCACTGTCCCTGAGTTTCTTTTGCTCAAGGCTAGCGCTCTACCACTTGAGCCACAGCGCCACTTCTGGCTTTTTCTGCTTATGTGGTGCTGAGGAATTGAACCCAGGGCCTCATGCATGCTAGGCAAGCACTCTACCACTGAGCCACCTTCCCAGCACTCAGAAGCCACTTGCTCTTGAGCTCAAGGCTGGTGCTCTACCACTGGAGCCACAGCGGCCACTTCTGGTTTTCTAGTGGTTTATTGGAGATAAGAGTCTCCTGGACTTTTCTGCCCGGGCTGGCTTTGAATTGTGATCCTCGGATCTCAGCCTCCAGAGCAGCCAGGATTACAGGCATGAGCCCACCCGCACCCCCCAGCACAAAGCTTTTAAAGACAAAAATCACACGTTTGGGGTGGACACCCAAATTCAATAAAAGCAGACCATCTAAGGAGATACTCAGGTCCAATCAAAACTTTCCAGATAGCAGAACAGTCAAGAGTTGACAAATAAAACCATCTAGGGAGATAATAGCAAAGCTTTCCTGGAGCTAAACAGCATGACATCTGCAATTCAAAGAATGCCCTGTCTCACCTCTAGGCCTTTCTAAGCTGGGTGAGAAGCTCCTACCACCCAGCAAGATGCCAAGATGATGCGTTAGACAAGGCCATGTTACTTAGCCTCTGTCTCCTTGTTTCGTCCTGAAGTATCATGGTTCCAAGCCAGTCCTGGCAGAAAAGTTTCCAATTAACCAACAAAATGCTGAGTTAAGAGGCTCAAATTGCTCAACTGATAGATCACCAGCTATAAGCAAAAAAAAAAAAAATTCTAACAAGAGCTGAAGACTTTGAGTTCAAGCCCTGGCACTGACACAAAAATTAAAACTTTTCTATCGCTACTGCCTCCTGGTAAGGTGTCTGAATTAGGAGATTTTGGGTGTTAACTACATTCCAACACACCCACCAACAATTCAGACACCACAACTGTTCAATATAACATTTCACACTTCCTTTGCCTCTAACACCTACACTGAAACCAGAGTTTTAGACCCTAAACCCAAACTGCTGAGGAGAGGAGGGGCAGAAGTTACCCCTATATGACAAGTAAATGGATAGTAATGGTGAAGGGCAGAAAAAGGAGATTTAGTTTGTGGCTCAAGGAACATTGAGAAGAAGCAAAGGAAACAATTGAGTCCATCTCAGTCATGTTGGAAATACAAACATGAGCTGCAGGGTTTTCGTTTTTGTTTTGTCAGTTGTGGGGCTTGAACTCTGGGCCTGGGCGATGTCCCTCAGCTCTTCAGCTCAAGGTGAGTGCTCTACCACTTGAGCCATAGTGCCAATTCTGGTTTTCTGGTGGTTAATTGGAAATAAGAGTCTCAGGGACGTTCCTGCCCAGGCTGGCTTTGAACTGTGATCCTCAGATCTCAGCCTCTTGAGTAGTTAGGATTACAGGTGTGAGTTTGGCTGAGCTGCAGAGTTTTTGTTGTTTTTTTTTTTCTTTTTTTGTTGGTTGTGGGGCCTGAACTCTGGGTCTGGGCACTGTCCCTCAGCTCTTCAGCTCAAGGCTAGTGCTCTACCACTTGAGCCACAGCGACACTTCCAACTTTTTCTGCTTATGTGGTGCTGAGGAATCGAACCCAGGGCTTCATGCATGCAAGGCAAGCAGCCTACCACTGAGCCACCTTCCCAGCCCATGAGCTGCAGGTTTTATAGACAAAAAAAAAAAAAATTAAGGGCAAAAGTTGAGAGGTTGTTCAACAGTCCTGGTCGTGGATGTGTTCTGGTGGGTCATCAGTTCAATCTTTATTTGGGAAATGGGCCTGGGCCCTGGAGAAGTTATTACTACTCCTTAGAGTTTCTGAAGTTCTCTTCCTTTGGGGGGGCAAGCCCTCCTGGCAAATAGGCCCTATCTTTCAAGGATTAGACAAAGATAGGTAAAAAATGGGGGCAAAGAGGACAAGTTGTTCTCTCGCTCCGAATTAATTTTTGGACCCAAGTACAGAGTCAGCAAAAGCAGTTAAAGTACCAGTTACAGCTCCAAACATTCAACTACACTTCACACCATAGCCACAGGAAACACCCAACGAAACCTGCTCCTTCCACAGCGTTCCCAGAACGGGTACCTCACACATCCATCCACAATGGCATCTTCCCGTGTTGTTTTGTTTTGAGCTCAGGGTCTTGCCCAGTCTACCCTCTAATTCATGATCTCCCTGCTTCTTCCTCCTAAGTGCTGGGATTGCAGACCTACAGCACCTAGCCTGGCTCAGAACAGCATTTTGACCACACCCACACCCTAGACACCCCCCACTGCAAGGCCACAATGACATTTCGTTCACCTCAACTCCTTCAACCCCCACTTCAGCTCCCCCACCGTGACTCAGCCCAGATCAGGATTGAAGGCCCACAGCTCCCAGCAGGTGGCGCCCTTTCTGCTCTCTATGGCCAAGGAGATTAAGCAGTTCTTCATGTATTTAATTAGCCATGTATACTTTTTTTTGGGGGGGGGAGGGTCCTGTCGTGGGGCCTGAACTCTGGGCTTGGGCGCTGTCCCTCAGCTCTTCAGCTCAAGGCTAGCGCTCTACCACTTGAGCCACAGCGCCACTTCCGGCTTTTTTCTTTTTGCTTATGTGGTGCTGAGGAATCGAACCCAGGGCCTCAGGCATGCAAGGCAAGCGCTCTACCACTGAGCCACCTTCCCAGCCCCAGCCATGTGTACTTCTGAGCAGTGTTTGAGAACAGAGGATACACCAAGGATTTCCCAGCCCCAGGAGACCTTCAAACCAGGCTGTAGACTGTCCCAAATACACTGATAGGAGAGGGAGATCATCCCCAATACATATCATATCATATATCATATTATATGCTGCTTTGGCATATTTTGAAAAGGCTATGGTGAGAAATGCCATCAGAGTTACAGCTCTAGAAAGCTGACTTTCTGTAAAAGAAATTCCATCTGTGGAGGAAACACACATTAGAAGAGTGAACAGGAGAAGCAGGCAGAGGTTTTCTCTCTTTCATGGCTGGTTCACTACCTTGCTCCACTAACTCCCAAATCACTGTTCCTTTATGGTCTCCTATTTTGGGCCACTCTCATATATGTGTACACAATTTTTCCTTTGGTCCATTCATCTGTCTAATATGGCCAGGCACTGGTGGCTCACAGTTGTAATTCTCACTACTTGGGAAGCTGAGATTTGAGGATCGCGATTCAAAGCCAGCTCAGGCAGGAAAGTCCTGGGACTCATCTCCAATTAATGAGCAAAACGCTAGACCTGGAACTGTGCATGGCTCAAGTGGTAAAACACCAGCCTTAAGAAAAGAAAAAAAAACCCAAAGGGGTATAGCACCCAGGTTAAGTTCAAGCCCCAGTACCAGCACATGAAGCAAAATATAGCAAAATATAGCGAGTGGGTATTTTGTTTGTTGTTACAGTGCTGGGAATACAACCCTGAGCCTCACCCATGCCGGACAAGTGCTCCATCACTGACAAATGCCTGCTTCACCCCCACCCCCAGCCAGTTTTTCTTTTTGGTTGTAGTAGGGTTTGAACACAAGGAGTTATGCTTGGTAGGTGGGTGCTCTACATCTGAACCAAGCCTCCAACTCTTTTTGCACTGATCATTCTGAGTCCTCCTGTTGGTCACCTCTGCAATAGCGGGGGTGCCAGCTTCTTTAGTTGAGATGGGGGTCTCATGAGCTTTTCTGGCAGAGCTAGTTTGGAACTGCAATCCTCCTGATTTTAGCCTCCCAGGTAGCTAAGATGACAGGCATGCACCACCGCATCCGGCTATTGGTTGAGAAGGGGTCTCAGTTGTCTGCCAAGGCTAACCCTTGAACCTCAGTCTTTTCCATCTCAGCCTCCCAAGGATTATGGGCATGAACCACCAGAGTTTGTGGCTTAAGAAAAAAAAAAGACAAAAAACTTGAAACTTTGAGCTCAAAAACCAACAGAACCTTCTTGGTGCTCGACACAAAGGAGGAAAACAAAGCCAACACGATGGGGTGTTGGAAAATGTGAGGTCAAGGAGGATTGGAATTTTTTTTATTTGTTTGTTTATGCCAGCTCTGCAGCTTGAACTTGGGCCCTGAGTCTTATCCCTTAGCTTTTTTGCTCAAAGCTAATGATCTGCCACTTGAGCCACAGTTCCATTGCTGGCTTTTGGTGATTAATTGGAGATATGTATCCCAGACTTTCCTGACTAAGCTTGGCTTCAAACCTTGGTCCTCAGATCTCAGCCTTCTGAGTAGCTAGGAATACAGGTGTGAGCCACCAGCATCCAGCCTAGGACTGGCTTTTTTTTTTTTTTTTGTCGGTGATAGGGCTTGAACTCTGGGCCTGGGCGCTGTACCTCAGCTTTTTAGCTCAAGGCAAGTGCCTACCACTTGAGCCATAGTGTCACTTCCGGTTTTCTGGTGGTTATTGGAGATAAAAGTCTCATGGACTTTCCTGTCTGGGATGGCCTTGAACCATGATCCTCAGATCTCAGCCTCCTGAGTAGCTAGGATTACAGGCATGAGCCACCAATGCCTGATTTAGGACTGGCATTTTAACACCCATCTGAGAACAGAGGTCCAGGCAGGGCTGGAAGTGTGATTCCTGCATAAAGCTGGGGGTGGGGAGAGAGAGCAAAAGAGAGAGGGCACCCTTGTGGAGATAGGATGGAGAAAAAAAAATAATAATTCCCCAGACCTGGTATAAGACATGAAAATAACTCTAGATAGTCCATGGGTGGAAAAAGTCACGACAGGCAATCAAGATCCCAAGGTTCACGGAATTTGGGGCCTGGATGCAGTCCAAACCTCTACAGGGGAAAACCTGCTTTGAGAAACTCATGAATAAAATGGCAGAAACCTGTGTAGCCAGTAAGGCTGATGATGCAGAAGCCAAAGGAAGCTGGCTCTAGGCAGTGGACCAAGGGGACCAAGGAATTCTGAGGACTCTCACAAGCAGTCGAAACACACACACACACACACACACACACACACACACACACACAAAGTCAAAGAAACCTTCCATAGTGAGACCAGGAAACCAGAGAAGAATCCACTGCATTACAAAGTATGGGGTATGATGCTATGTGCCTATAATGCCAACACTCAGAGATTGAGGCAGCAGGATTGCAAATGAGAGCAACACCCTGTCTCGAGAAAATAAATAGGGCTGGGAAAGTGACTCAGTGGTAGAGCGCTTGCCTTGTATGCTTGAGGCCCTGGGTTCGATTCTTCAGCACCACATAAGCAGAAAAAGCCAGAAGTGGCGCTGTGGCTCAAGTGGTAGAGGGCTAGCCTTGAGCTGAAGAGCTGAGGGACAGCGCCCAGGCCCAGAGTTCAGGCCCCACAACTGGACCCCCCCAAAAAAAAGAGAGAAGGAGAAAATAAAAAAGTAAAATAGAACCACATCATGCTTCTCCCTAGTGCTACTTTATAATTAGGGAAACAGAGTCAGCAGACCTTCTTTGCTAGGTCTGTCTTTCATTGAAGTAGGTCTTTAGCTTCTCCTCGCTCAGCTTCAGCTGCTAGATAATTTTAGGGTACCTTCCTCCCTTTTGTTGTAAGTGTAAAATTAGATGCTACCCATAAAAGCACATAGAATGAGGCCTGGCATATACTGTTAGCAGCAATACAGGGAAAGTAAATCTTAAATGTTTAGAGATAAAGAAGTATTTTCTGGGCTGGGAAGGTGGCTCAGTGGTAGAGCGCTTGCCTTGCATGCTCGAAGCCCTGGGTTTGATTCCTCAGCACCACATAAGCAAAAAGAAAAAAGCCGGAAGTGGCGCTGTGGCTCAAGTGGTATCGCGCTAGCCTTGAGCTGAGGAGCTGAGGGACAGCGCCCAGGCCCAGAGTTCAAGCCCCACGACCGACCCCCCCCCCAAAATAAGTATTTTCTAAGACAAAAAAAACCCCACAGGATATATAAGGAGATCAAAAAGCTAAAACTCTAAAGAATCAATAACACAGGTAATAACTGGATAACAAAGTTAAACAGACATTGCTCAGAAGAAGTACACATGGCTAATAAATACTTGAAGAAATGTTTAACCTCCTTGGTCATAAAGAAAATGCAAATCAAAACAACATTAAGTTTCCATCTTACTCCAGTCAGATTAGCCATCATCAAGAATATGAACAAGCCAACTGGGCACCAGTGGCTCACACCTGTAATCCTAGCTACTTAGGAGGCTGAGATCTGAGGATCATGGTTCAAAGCCAGCCCAAGCAGGAAAAATCTGGGAGACTCTTATCTCCAATAAACCACTAGAAAACCAGAAGTGGCACTGTGGCTCAAGTGGCAGAGCACTCATCTTGAGCTGAATTGCTCAGGGATAGCATCAAGGCCCTGAATTCAAGCCCATGACTGACCAAAAAATTAAAAATTAAAAAAAAGCACTGGTGTTCACAACTGTAATCCTAGCTACTCAAGAAGCTAAGATCTGACAAGTGACGTTCAAAGCCAGCTCAGAAGGAAAGTCTGTGAGACTTTCATCTCCAATTAATCACAAAAAGCCTGAAGTAGAACTGTGGCTCAAGTGGTAGAGTTCTAGCCTTGAGTAGAAAAAGAGACAGAGGGCTGGGAAGGTGGCTCAGTGGTAGAGCGCTTGCCTTGCATGCATGAGGCCCTGGGTTCGATTCCTCAAAAAGAAAAAAGCCGGAAGTGGCGCTGTGGCTCAAGTGCTAGAGCGCTAGCCTTGAGCTGAAGAGCTGAGGGACAGCGCCCAGGCCCAGAGTTCAGGCCCCACAACTGGACTCCCCCCCCCAAAAAAAAAAGAAAGAGAGACAGAGACAAGACCTTGAGTTCAAGTCCCAGTACTGGCAACACATACATACATACATATGTATATTTTATTATATCACACAAATATATGTAAGAGCCGGGCGCTGGTGGCTCACGCCTGTAATCCTAGCTACTCAGGAGGCTGAGATCTGAGGATCGCGGTTCAAAGCCAGCCCGGGCATGTAAGACCGTGAGACTCCTATCTCCAATAAAACCACCAGAAAACCGGAAGTGGCGCTGTAGCTCAAGTGGTAGAGCGCTCGCCTTGAGCTGAAGAGCTGAGGGACAGCGCCCAGGCCCAGAGTTCAAGCCCCATGACCGACAAAAAAAAAAAATATATATATATATATATATGTAAGCTATGTATGTCTGGCACAGAGTAAATGCTCAGTAACCCTGTGAGGTTTTGTGCGGATTCAGTTAAATGATGTGAGTGCTCACTTGGTGTATAGTAGATGCTCAATAAATATCCTATGATGCCAGGTGTGTACTCTAGACGGCCAGTTCCTGCCCTGTTTCCTCTTTCTGGGTGAATTGCCAGATATGATTGAACTACTTGGAGAGGTGGGGACACAGAAAATGTCAGAGTCAGGGCGTGGCCAGGTGGTTGAGGGAAACAGGGAAAGGCACAAGAGGCCATGGGTGGAAAAAAAAATCATCATTTCACACGGATCACAGCCCTCCCTCCTCTGGGAGGCGTCAGGAGGGGACCACAGCATACATAATGGCAACTCTTCCTTCCCCTCCCACACAGGGCACCGCTTCATAGGTTTAGAGGATCTCACTGAGTTTATTTGGGGAAAGCAAAAGAGGGGGGAAGGAAGTTCCACTTGCTGGAGCACACACACACAGAAGCACTGCGGCTCAGATGTTGACACCATCAGTTTAGGCTCACCAGATCTCAGAGTCAGGTATGAATCTTTAAAAATGAGGAAACACAGGCTATGGAGAAGAATTGGAAAAGGGGAGGGACCTACACCCCACCTATCAAATCCTGCCAACCTTTTCTTTCTCTCCACGCTCCCCTCCTCCCCAAGAGCCAGCATCCCATTGCCATTCCTGCTTATTTCCTTCCCTCTCTAGTTTACCTGTTCATCTGGGGTAGGTGTCACCTGTTACTCCAGGCCCCCATGTGACCCCCTCCTCCCCACGCTGGTTCTGGTCCGGTGGGATTATCCATGTTCTCATAAGAATCTGCATCTGGGTAGGGCCCGAAACCGGTAAGACATAGATAGGGCTGGATAGAGGCTGAGAGGGAAATCAGCCCAGAGGCTACCTAAGCACAAAGACAGAAGTACCCACCTTCCTCATGGTTAGGACCAGGCCGAAGCAAGCGGAGCTGGGGGGCTGCATACAGGATTCCTCTCATGTCCTCATAGGACTGTGACCCTGCTTGGGCTGGGGATAGAGAAGCTAGTCTGGGGACCTGGGGAAGGGGACTTCCACCTAGCATAAGGAAGAGGTCTGAGGATGTGGGAAGGTAGAGGCTTGCCTACCTATGTTGAACCAGAGGAGTGATTAGACCAGCACTGAACTGGGGTGTTGGTGAGTTGGAGAACCAGGGCCAGGTATGATTAGATGATAGCCAGGATCAGAGAAAGGGTCAAGAACAGAATTAGAAGTCAAAGACACAGTGGTGCTATGGCTCAAGTGGTAGAGCACTAGCCTTGAGCAAAAACAGCTCAGGGACAGTGCCCAGGCCTTGAGTTCAAGCCCAAGGACTGGCCAAAAAAAAAAAAAAAAAGAATCAAACCTAAAATCTGCACTGGAGACACTGAGATAAGAGGATTGCAAGTTCAAAGTCAGCCTGGGCAAAAGAGTGAGTTTCAGGCCAGCAAGACCCTGACTCAAAACAGAACAAAACCCACCAAAGAAATGAAAATTCAGGGTCAAGGTCTGGCTTGGGTTTGGGGTCAGAGTCATCAGTTCAAGGTGGGGCCTCGGGTCACAGGTGAGAGAAAGATCAAGCGGGTCCTAAGCATCTCTCACCAAGGGAAGTCGCATCTCTGCTGGGGTTCCAGGCAGACCCGTGGGGGCTCAGGAGGTCTGGAAGAGGAAGAGGGGAGTCACCATTCCTGCCGGACCAGCTGGCTTCATCAGGATTCTAACCTTACACCTACTTGCCGTCCTGGTGACTGGCTGGACCAGCTCTTCATCTGCATTCTCATAGGAATCGACTGTGGAAGAAGAATGGGAGCACTGGGAACCATTCGTGGCAGCTAGAGACCTCACAGAGACGCAGGTATCTCCTGGCCTTCCCCCCCACCCCGCAAGAGCCCCCAAATTACCATTGGAGAAGGAGTCCTCATCCTCAGGACCTAAGGGCTCCTCCTCAGGGTTCTCATAGCCGCTGCCATCTGGTGGATAAGGAGGAGTGTCCATGGGGGACCGGGGCCCTGCCCACAGCCGGGCAGGTGTGAAGACCCCTGGGGAGAGGGACAGTCTTACCCTGGGAGATCTGGTCCTGTCCCCCGAGGTTGGAGTCATTCTCATAGGCCTCCTCACTGTCTGGCTCCTCGTAGGCTTCCCCTTCCTCTTCTTCCAGTTCTGGGTTTGGGAGACAGAGTAGAGGAACTGAGTCACAGCACTCTTCCAGCCCAAGTCCAATCCTTCTACTACACACCCTCCAAGTGAGGAACTGTCCCCTCATTTACCCGCTTCAGGGAGGTTTCGGGACTCCCTGGTACCAGCCTCCTGAGTGTCACTGCTGGGGTTTCCATAAGATCCGGTGACGCCCCCCAGGCTTGCGGCCCAACGCTGGACGCGTCCTGGCAAGAGCAGTGTTGGAAAGGGGTATCAGATGGCGCTGTGGGTCAAGTGGTAGAGCGCTAGCCTTGAGAAGAAGAAGAGCTGAGGGACAGCGCCTAGGCCCCAAAATTCAAGGAGAGAGAGAGAGGGAGAAAGAGAAGGAGAGATGGGTAGGGATGCTCTGGGTTTGGAATACCTGGTCCTGAACCTTTAAGGGGTGTCAGATCGAAATCTGGGGCTTTATTCTCAAATTATGTGCCCCACCTGAAGTTAAGGCTCTGAGTGCTGGGGGCGGGGCTACGAGGCCAAGGGCAAAACTTGTTCTAGGAGCGGAGCCACGCCGGGTCTCCAATCAGGGGATTGGAGCTGGTCTCCAATCAGGGGATTGGAGCTGGTCTCCAATCAGGGGATTGGCGGGATGAGCTTAATAGGCGGAGCTCTAATGCAGGGGCGGAGCTACAGGCTGGACGGGCTGGCTTGGGTAGGAGGCCTCAGGAAACATCTTACCTGGGCCAGAGCCTAGAGTGGGAAGGGACAGCACGTTCCCATACTGATTCTGAGTCCCATTTCCCGGGGGAGGTGTCACTTTGTAGAATCTGGCGGGAGAAAGGAAGGTGCACTGTGAGGCTAGAGTTAGAAAGGACTCGGGGACACACTCAAGATTGAGTCTTGCCCCCAGAGGTTAGTTGTCAAGGTGACCAGATCTGTGATGCAGTGGCCTCCAGAGAAGAAAATGGGATCACTCCAAGGACATCTTAGCAGAGAAAGTGAACTTTGGAACTAGGCTTTGACGGTGGGCAGGATTTCCAGCCCACCCCCAAAAAACCACCTGGTAAGGAAATTGTAAGTGCAGAGCATGTAGGGAGGGACGGGTTGGGGTGCCCTGAGGCATTACCTACCTCCTGGTGGGGTCAGTCATTCGTTTTATCTTCCTTCTCTGGATCAGGACTGCAGAGATTAAAGAGTGATCAGCAGAGGCCCTTGCTGACAGGGGAAGGGTTTGAGAGGTGCTAGGGAGAGTGCTTGATCAATGGAGATGGCCAACTGGAGCCCAAGCAGTTGGGAAGTTTGAGGGGCATGAGATGAGTTAAGGGACAGGGTGTGGGACATGCAAAGAGGAATGAAAGGGTAGAAAATGGTTGCGAGACCGGCCAATGTGGGCTTATCCTAAGGAAGTAGAGTAGGATTTGGGCAAACTCATGACTCACCTCTTTGAAGATGAAGAAAAGCCACCAGAGAACTCAGGCACATAAAGAGATAAACCAGAGTCACAACTGGAACTATCCAGCCACCTGACTTCAGCATCCAGCGCCATACTGCTAAGGAGAAGTTGTCATGAGACCAATTCTCAGGCTGCATCCTACTCAACCTCAAGAACTCAAGAGAAGCTGGTGCTGGTGCTTGTAATCCTAACTACTCGGGAAGCTGAGATCTGAGACTCAAGGCTCCAAAACACCTGGCAGCCGGGCGCTGGTGGCTCACGCCTGTCATCCTAGCTACTCAGGAGGCTGAGATGTGAGGATCACAGTTCAAAGCCAGCCCAGGCAGGAAAGTCCCTGAGACTCTTAATCTCCAATAAACCACTCAGAAAACCAGAAGTGGCACTGTGGGTCAAGTGGTAGAGCACTAGCCTTGAGCTGAAGAGCTGAGGGACAGAATCCAGGCCCAGAGTTCAAGTCCCATGACCCAAAACAAAACAAACAAAGCAATCTGGCAGACAACTCTCAGACTCTTGTCTCCAATTAATGGAAGTGGAACTCTGGCCACGAGCAAAAGGCAAGCAAGAGCAGGAGGCCCTGAGTTGAAACCTCAGTACCAGCAAAAGCAGGGGGGAGGGAGAGAGAGAGAGAGAGAGACAGAGAGGGGGGGCAGGGGTATAAAGAGGATTCAGGGCTCCAACAGTGAGGAGAAAGAGAGGAAGACCACACCAAAGCTGGCAGGAAGTAACATCCAATGGCAGGAAAGGACACAGAAAAATGGGTTCTCAGAAGCAAGGAGAAAAGAGTTGGAGTCTGTGTTCAGTGTAACAGTTAGGAGCTGGGGGGAAAGGGGGGGTACTCCTCAGGCTGATCCCTGTGAATCACATCAAAAAGCATCCAGTTCCTCTAGTGCCCCACACAGATGGCTCACAATACAGACAAACTCTACCTGGCTGGGCTGTGACCTTCAGGTGCATCTGCTTGGTCAGGCTGCCACAAAGACAATAATAAGTACCAGCATCTTTAGCTGTGACCTGGGGAAGCACAAGATGAGGCCCCCGGAGCCATAGGTCTCTGGTGGGGGGATGTTCCCCCAGGCTTAGGTTCAGCAATGGGATGTTAGACTTCTCAGGGCGTACATAGGTCCAGGAGACAGGGGCTCTGGCTACAGGGGCAGGGGGAACTCCACAGGATAGCAAGAGTGTAGAGCCAGGGGCCACAGTGAAGTCTGGGGGCAGGAAAGAAACAAGGGAAAGGGAATGTCAGACTTGGGGTGTCTTTCCCCTAAACCCTCAATTTCCTGTCACCATCCCTCCTTCCTCATTTCCACTTCTTGGCAGATCTCCAGCTGTCACCTTACCTCGGTTGAAGCTCTGGTTCCGTGTGCCCCTTGGTGGGTCACACACAGGCTCTGTCCTCCAGATCTTGGCATGGTCTTCTGCCCACACATACAGCAAGGAACTGATGGGTTGATCAGAAGAGAGTCTGGGGTCCCCTGAGGACCTGTTCTCTAGGCCACAGCCTAGATCACCGAAGTCTGAAGCATTCCAACGGAACAGCTCCCCTGAGAAGAGACCCAGAACCACAAAGAGAGAAGGAAAGAGATAAGACACCCAGAAAGGCAGAGAAAATGGGCTGGGAAGGTGGCTCAGTGGTAGAGTGCTTGCCTCGCATGCATGAGTACCTGGGTTCGATTCCTCAGCACCACATAAGCAGAAAAAGCTGCAAGTGGTGCTGTGGCTCAAGTGGTAGAGTGCTAAGCCTTGAGCTAAAGAGCTGAGGGACAGCACCCAGGCCCAGAGTTCAAGCCCCACAATGGGCCAAAAAA
Organism: Dipodomys ordii; assembly: GCF_000151885.1. Taxonomy (NCBI): domain Eukaryota; kingdom Metazoa; phylum Chordata; class Mammalia; order Rodentia; family Heteromyidae; genus Dipodomys; species Dipodomys ordii. Next base: position 4,885,030 of record NW_012267230.1, read on the forward strand.
AAAAAAAAGGCAGAGAAAAATCGAGACCAGAGACTCAAAGCAAAAGAGATATAAGAACTTGAGTCAGGATGTTCCAGGAGTCTGTTACTTAGGGCCAACTCCTTGCTGGTACTTTGCCCCCTTCCACCCCTCCATTTGGCCATTGGACCATGGTAGGTCCTGTCATCCCAACCAGTGACCAGGCCCAGCCCAGCCCAGCCCTCACCGCTGCCATTCACGCTCACGGTCCAGCCAGGCTGCCAGCTGTCCTGGGATGGAGGGCCTGACTTGCACAGGTAGAAGCCTCCCATCTTCTCTGAGATGTTGAAGATGTGAAGCAAGGTGCTCGCAGGCCCCACCCAGATGCCCAGGCCTGGTAACCTCAGGCTCAGCTCTAAGAAGGGTATAGACTCGTTCCCCCGATACCAGGCCAGCTGCTCAAAGTGGGTGTCTGGGGGACTCTGGAAACAGGGCAGCACAGCATCGTCTCCCTCTGTAGGGAGAGAGAGAGGGAAAGAGAGAGAGAGAGAGGCCACAGGCCCCTCCCTTCTTATAAATCAAAGACCCCACCAGGAAAGAGTATATGATCCCGGAGTCCTTCTCTGAACTTTACAAATGGAGGCGCAGAGACTGCAAGCTACTCAGCGAAAGCCACCCAGAACCAACCCAGGTTTCCAGCCCCGACTCCTTCCCCTTCGGTTTTTTGAACATACCTTCCACCTCCACCAGCACTGGTTTCTGGGGCCTGATTCCTGAGAGGGTGAGGAGAAGGAGGAAGGAGAGGAGGAGAGGCCGTGGCATGGTGGCCAGGCTCCCCGGGGCTCTGGCTTCCCTGCGCAGGGGATGCTGGGGCCGGCAGGGACCTTGGTGGGCAGTGAACCATGGGTGACTGTGGGGGTGGCAGGGCCGTCCCCCAGCAAGAAAGGAGATGTCACACCCTAGGCCTCCTTCTCCAGATACCCCCTCCAGACCCACTAAGCTTGCCTCTGCCCCACGACACAGTTTTATTTTCATACCAGCACTTATCCCCTGTGGAATATATGACTGCTTCCCTGTTAGCAAGGAGCCCTGGGGCAGAGGGGACGGCGGGCCCCTCAGTGTTCACAGGGCTCAGTGTGTAGCAAGGGTTTTGTTTGTTTGTGGTGCAAGTACTGATGCTTGAATTCAGGTTCAGGGTATTGGTCCCTCCATTTCCATCTTGGTGGTAGTTAATTGGAGATAAAGAGTTTCACAGGGGTTGGAGGCCTAGTTCAGGTGGTAGGGTACCAGCCAATGAACAAAAGTGTGAGATACCAAATTTGAGTTCTGGTCTCATATTTAAAAGAGAGAGGGGGGAGAGAGAATTTCAAGGACTTTCCTGACAAACCTGGATCCTCAAGCCAGGAGCTGGTAGCTCATGCCTGTAATCTTAGCTACTCAGAAGGCTGAGATCTGAGGATCTGCAAGACTCTTATTTCCAATTAACTACAGAAGTGGCGCTGTGGCTCAAGAGGTAGAGTGATAGCATTGAGCAAAAGCAGCTCAGGGACAGTGCCGAGTTCAAGCCCCAGAACCCGCAAAGCAAAACAAAAGCTTTGATCCTCATATCTCAGCCTTCGATAGGTATGAGCCAAAGGTGTGTGGCTACATGGGATTTTTAGTCTAGCACCCAGCACATAGTAGACCATCAGTTAATGTTTAAGAGCTCAAGTCAGCCTGCCTGGGTTTAAAACCCTGAATGAGCTTCTTTATCAACTAAAGGTGATAGGAGAACCCGAATATTATTCTGGAGATAAACCAGATTGTTCTGGGAGGGGTAGGCAGGTGTTTAAGAAGGCAAGAACAACTCTCCCTCTTTTGCAGTGGTCATTAGAAATGACTAATGAGGGCTGGGAAGGTGGCTCAGTGGTAGAGTGCTTGCCTTGCATGCATGAGGCCCTGGGTTCGATTCCTCAGCACCACATAAGCAGAAAAATAAAAAGCCGGAAGTGGCGCTGTGGCTCAAGTGGTAGAGCGCTCACCTTGAGCTGAAGAGCTGAGGGACAGCGCCCAGGCCCAGAGTTCAAGC